>NW_028277938.1:400000-424366 GCF_059751315.1 Micrasema longulum | reverse complement strand
TTTCCCGTAGGGGTAGGCAGAGATGATAAAACGCCATATCACTCTATCTTTGCATACAGACCTCGCTTCCTCTACATTCATACATCTTCTCATGCACGCACGCACGCCGATTTTTCCTACTTTTGACATGTCCATCTTAAAGTATTTGATGGACTTGATCGTGCCATGTCTTTATCGGTCTTCCTCGTTTTCTGCATCCATCAACATTCGCATAATAGATCCTTTTAGCCGTTCTTTCGCTGCCCATTTGCTCTACATGTCCAAACTAACGCAGCACCCCTTTCTTGATTCTGTCGATAATGCATGTTTCAGCCTTACACTCGACATTTGTGCACCTATCATACATCGTTTTACCACACATTCGCTTAATATTCAACAAAACAGTTTTAAACAAATCAAAGTAAATAAAAAAATATTTTAAAAATAAAAAGGTGGTCATGGTCTCTCCATGCAGCTATATAACGCACCTAAGTTTACAAGTTATGAAAATATACTATTGTACTGGGGTGTAGAAAGAGACAGTCATAATTGAATGAATGTCTAATTAAAAATGTGTTTTTTTTTTTAAATTGTATGCCAAGAACATATTTTTTAAGTTATTACTTTTTTTTTTTTACTAAGAACCGATTTTCTCCTCTTTTCAGTTTCATTGAGCAAGATCGAGTGAGTGGATTCTGGACATGGATGTTCGTACTGTCGAAGCTTCCGGAACTGGGAGACACGGTGTTCATCGTCCTGCGGCGGCAGCCGCTCATCTTCCTCCACTGGTACCACCACATCACCGTGTTGCTGTACTCCTGGTTTTCTTACACGGAATACACCGCATCAGCCCGCTGGTTCATCGTCATGAACTACTGCGTACACAGCCTGATGTACTCGTACTACGCCCTTCGAAGCATGGGCTACTTCCCTCCCCGGCAGTTCGCCATGGCCATCACCACCCTTCAACTTACTCAGATGATCGTGGGCTGCAGTGTCAACATTTGGGCACACAAATACCTGCGGGAGAATTCTCCTCACTCTTGTCATATATCTCAGTTCAATGTAAAACTCTCCATAGCCATGTATTTCTCCTACTTTGTGCTATTTGCTCGCTTCTTCTATAAAGCTTATCTTTCGGGAAAGAAAGGTGGCAAGAAAGGAGTGACGGGGCCTGGAGAAGGCATCAGTATGAAATCGTCGGTTCGACAAAATGGACAGATGGACAATAACTCGTGCCACGAGAATAAGATTAAAGCACACTGACTCTTCCGGTTGTACTCTTAGATAACAAAATATGCCATTGATTTTTAGCCCAGTTTTAATAATATGATTGCTCTGTCAATTATTCTGGGGCAAACAGGTTGCTTCTCTGCATCCGGGTGATTTTTTAATTCATTAATTTTCTAGAATGAATAAACATTTCCATTAATAATAAAGTAGAAATGAATCATTTTGTCGATACTCTTGTATTTATTGTATGCGCCATATTACCCGAGCCAAACATTTTCATTTCCACAATGGACTTGTTGAATTTGAGGTAATATGGTTAGTAAATAATAAATTCTTGCAGTATTCGGGTTCTTAAGTAATCTATCCCAATTCCTGTTTAGTGTGTTTTAGCTCTTCTATTGTTAAGTCTGGTTTACAAATAGAGTAATTAAAAGACATCAGATGTAATATGTATTTTATATCTATTATATATTTTTGTAAAATAATGCATTTAACTCTGGCTTAAACTGGAATTACCTCACTAGTGAAGAAAGACGTGGTTCGTGACTCAAAATACACTGAGACAGTTGATAGTTAATTTTTCCTTTCAATTTAAAATTAAGCTCATCTCTTCTGCAGCTTTATGTGTGTGTTTTTAGGTAACTCTTTTTACTTTTTTCTTTATTTCAAATTACTTGAATTTTTTTAAATACTGATTCTTTTTTACGTACACATTGAATTCTTAACCATTCGTAACTATAAATTTAAAGACAAACAATTTTCCTTTCCTTTAGCTGTGTGGTTTATAATCAACAACTGCACTATGCTGTAAATATAAGAATATTATTTTTTGATTTCCCGAATAAATCTCACTGATGCAATGAATATTCCGTAATATTTACGATTACATGTATTCACTACTGACAGTACTAGTCCAGTATACCCTAATCGCTTTACCCGCACAGTTGATGCAGAGATATTTTCACTTCAGTCTCAACTTACCTATTGAGATGGAAGTTCTCCGGTGATTTGTGTAATAAACCTTATGTTTGTGTAACAATTTTGTATAATTTATCGCTACTTGTATGTGTTGTGTATTTATTACCTTTGTATTCTTATGAATTTGTTACTCTTCATACATTAGAAAAGGAAGCGAACACCCGTTTCCAATATTTCTATTCTGATAGTTATTTATTTATGTAATATTTAGCTTTTGGGCACTAGTGATAATGAACTTTATCAGTGATAGTAATGTACTAATATTTATTCTTGGATAAGGGTATATTTTTCTTCACAGAATGTTGTATTTATTTTCATGTTATAAATCTATATTGCTGATTTTTGTATTGCATTGAATTCAGTTTTATAATCCCTTTTTGATTAATTTTATTTCATTATGTTTATGATACGTACACCTAAAATAAGTTGGAGTATATTTACCTGGCTGGGTGAACTTTGGCACACATACGCCAGATTTTACATTTAACTTTGGTTGTGGTGTTAGCGTTAATTGTGATTACTACTCGTTTCCCCAAATGGAATATTTCTTCAAAGTTTTACCAAACTTTCCGCTTTGCTTGTGTGCCAAACTCCCGATTTGGTTTTGCTATAAAGCTAACTTTCCGCGCTAAATAAACTTATGTTTGTAGCATCACAGCAACAGTCACGCTAGATATGATTAAGGGTTAGCTGTTATGGTAATAATGGTTGATTAGTAATTGTGTACCATAAACTTGTGTATATTAATAAGGATATCGTCACTAGATATAACCCGCCCACTGCTGCCTGTACTGGAGACTATACCTTCAGTGCATGGGGTTGAATTATATTCGATTTTACTATTCTTCGTAATGTTGTGAATATTCTTTTTTTCTTAAAATTATGAGCAGTATAGTCAATTTTCTCAATTAGGTTATTACACTCTTGTGTGTTGTAAAAACTCGCATCGTTACCTGTTCTCGCAATGATTCCAGTCACTGTGTAGTTACATAGATTTATTGAAGATGCTTCTTTGTTCCTAAATATGCAATTCTGAGAAAACGTGTTATCTAAAACCATGTATTTACTTATAAAGCTTGCCAAAATATTGGAAAACCAGTTTGTAGATGTAGAGGTAGAAGTATTACGGTATTCTAAATACCTTTAAATTACTTTTTGCTGTATAACTAGATACATTATAAGGTATAAGGTGTAAGGCTCCTTTACGGTGGTTTTGGTTAGGAATAATATGGAAATTATTTTAAATACTTATTCTAAATTGGAAAATTGTCGATAAAAATATTTTTTATACAATAATTAATGCTTTTAATGAATATGTTGTTTGAGAATAACAAATTTCAGTAATTTCAGCATTATTCCTGTGGTTCCGTAGCCCTTCTCACATATTGAACAAATGCTTTCGGAAATGGATTGAAATAGGAATATTCTAGAGAAATTGGTACTAAAGCTAGTGGTAGTTAGGGACTGAAACAAAATCCGTAGAAATATTTACAATTGTTACGTGAAATTGTGATTTTAATAATATGAATACATATGTCTGTCCTACTATAGAATAGAAATTTCCGATTATTGCCTTTGGTTATATTGAACGTAATCATTGTGGCCTGTAAATTAAGTAATTAAATATTTCAACTCTTATGAACCCCTTACCGTAAGTGAGTGACTTAAGGTGGAAAATGTTTTGTATTCAATGTTTGGAAACATATTATTTTTTACAAATTATGAAAATATTTTGTTCATATCCGTAATAAGATTGGCCTAGAGAAATAACTTTTTATTTCTTCATAATATTAATACAGTGGAACCAAAGTCAGATTTTTAAATTAAAGCCAAATACGTATAAAATCACCATTAATCAATTGTGATTATTTCTGAAATAAAGTGAGATAACAAACAGTGAAATGTAAGCATTTTATGACAATTGTGTATGGTATAATCTTATCATGGTAACAATATTTTTATTTATAGTTTTACTATATAATATGTCACAGATTTAATCATAATTTTCCATTAAATGAAGTGTCATGGTAACAACTTCATAATATAGTTGCTAAAGAAAATACACTGAGTATCTCGTACTCAAAGGTGGCATATTTAATGTAGCGAAAGTAGTTAAGTCTAATACTTTTTGTTATTTAGTTCTTTATTTTTTTTAAATTATTTAATGAGTTGACAGTTAGACACAATATTTAGAGTTTAAAAATACTTGTAGCGAGGTACATAGTGTATTTCTTTGGCTGGAGTATGTACAATGCTTTATAAACATTTATATGTGTTTTATTTTCTGTGCTTGTAATGATTTCAAGATCAAATATAGATTATTTGGTCGCTGAATATGTATTTTTTATTTTGTTTGAACGAAACTATTGAATGCAAACTTGGTTAACAAATTATAATTATGAAAAAACACTTCTGTTTTATTTTTAAACTTCTATTTACCCTCATAATGTATTCTACGGTTTACCTGGTTGTGTAAACATACGAAGTATTATTATTATGGATAACTTATATAGCGCCATTTTCATAATATAATACCTCAAGGGCGCTTTACAGTGATTATATAAAGATATAAATTTAATTTTAACCTTTTAATTTAAGAAAAATAATGTACTATGTCACCGCATGCTAAGAATTTATTGAAATGATTTAGAGAATTGAAATGATTTAGAGAACACGTGGGTTTTAAGTTTCTTCCGAAACATCATTTCACTCTCACAGTTTCGGACCTCTATTGGGAGAGCATTCCATCCCGTAGGGCCTGCGACCGCAAATGCGCGTTCGCCGAATTTAGTTTGCTGTGTGCGTAGAGGTACAATAACTTATTTTTGGAATCTCTAAGTTAAGTCATATCACTCCACTACTCCGGGAATTACACTGGCTACGTTTTCCACAGAGCGTGGAATACAAACTGCTGGCTTATGTATAAGTCACTGCACAACTCTACTCTAGAATATTTAAGGGAACTCTGCATTCCAGATGAACTAGCTGACAGACGTATTAGGCTTAGATCAGCTACATCTATGTCGAAAAGAAAAGTTATTATACCTCTACGCAAACAGCATACTAAATTCGGCGAACGCGCATTTGCGGTCGCAGGCCCTACGGCATAGAATGCTCTCCCAGCAGAGGTCCGAAAGGTGAAAGTAAAGTGATGTTTAGGAAGAAACTTAAAACCCACTTGTTCTCTAAATCATTTGAATAAATCCTTAGCATGTGGTAACAAAGTACATTGTTTTTCTTAAATTAAAAAAGTTAAAATTAAATTTATTTCTTTATATAATCACTTTGTAAAGCGCTTTTGAGGTATTATTTTACAAAAATGGCGCTATATAAGTTATCCATAATAATAATAATTAGATAATCCACCCTACCCTTCTTCTTATTTATTCCTTTCTGAAACTTCTAGATGCAGGTTCTGCAGTGCACATGATAAAACTCCTACATGCATTCTATGTAAATGTGATGCTTTACATCACAAAAGAAACCACATCATCAGGGTACCGCTGGTTAAACTGAGGATGTTTGAGCGCTCACGCCCTACCTTATAGCCCGATACTTTACTTGGAGGAGAAGATTTAGCAATATGACAGCACTTGTCCTTCACTCAGTAGCCGGCTTTTTAAAGACCTGGGCTTGGAGGGCGAGAACTAATTTATCGAGACCTGTCACATTAGATTTTACACAAGTCGCAGTGAATTTAGGAGCTTTTATAGCTCTTACCCCCATCTTCCAGAATACTCTAATAACGTATAATCCATTTCAGTGAATTTTTTTAATTATTCAATAAAATGAGAAAATGCAAACATTTTTATTTGTAAGTCACATTTTTAATATGCACCTATATATACACGAATAGATTACAAACAGTTTTACCTTAATGCATTTTTGCGAGTGTTAAATGCCTGTCTAAAGGAAAGTTATTATGAAAATAGATTAAATTTTTTAATCCTGAACTATTTTTGAAGTTTTGTATAAATAACTTTATTTTGATAATGGATAATAAAATATTCTAACTTAATACAACAGAGGGATAATATTTTTGAAAAGGGAATTTTTATGTCTATATATTTACAGGGTTTATGGCCTGTCCGGCTGGTTTATGTGGGCGCTTTTCACACTGTAACATTTACCGTTCTGCCTATGTTTGATAAACATTTCCTCAACTGTTCCATCTGTTGACTCTTGTGAAGTAAAAGAGCTAAAAACTATGTTGATGCGGGTAAGGTTCAACTGGCCTAATTATTTCACCTACTAGGCAACACCTGAAAAAAAAAAAAAAATTAATTTTTTATTTTTTATAAGACAAAAAACTAAGGAAATAAGTATTAACTGATTTTTTTGGCAAGGGAATCTAAAAAGTGTTCTTTTAATATATTACATACGAATTTAATCAACCAAAAATACCGCTGGAGTGTCATAAAAACTATCATTGTTTAGAGTAAAAATAGCAATCATTTAAAACTAACGACGCTTAGTCGCTATAGCAAATTTATTTCAGTAAAACATTTTTGAAGTTAGATACGTTATTTTTTGTTTTGTACACCATTTTGTGAAAAGGACCTAAATTATATTGTTTTGGTATTTGTTACAATCAATATAGTGTAAAGTTTCCGCAAGCTAAGTTTTGTAAAATTTCCATTGAAAATAAACGTAAAAATGAAAAAAAAACCATTAAAAAAATTATAAAAGCGTCATCTATGAATAATCAGTTTCTAAGTGCGGATAAAGAAAAACGATGATGGTTACTATTTACAAACGGTTTGTTTTGTATGGTACATGTACACTTGAATAATTTATAATAATAATCAAAGTTTATTAACAAAAATAACAATTATTTTATCTACTACATACACACTTAGGTAATAGATTTCTCTGGATCATGTCTAGTCTGCCTAACTAGGTACAACCTGTTTTAAGGCAGACATTTTTATGCAAAAAATAATCAATAACATTACTACCTACTTGTTAATTTATTGTACAGTTATACAATATTAATTTATTATTTAGGAATGTATTTTGTGTAAATTTACCGATTTTTCTCGATTTTTTCATAAAACTTATTTTTATGAACAAGTAAAGCAGAGGGTTTGAATATACTTTGAAATAAATTTGTAAATAAAACAAATTAGTAATAATATTTATTTGCCCTATTTTGTAGGTAAGTACTTTTGATGTCGTTGTCTTTGATTTTTAATAAATCTCTGGACTACAATCAACAAGACAATCTTTGACCTGCGTTATATCTGTAGTCTGTGCCAATTTTGACATTTGGTTTGACGTTTTTGATATTTGATGTTTTGTTGCTTCTCTCTAGTCACCACTTAAGTTATTTATTCAAATTAACCATATCCTATTAATTGACGATGGGTAGCGCTGAAGTTGCTGCTCAGATTTCTGATATACATGATGAAATTGGTCCCACGCTTACCATATTACCACCGAATGATAATATCAAAGAGTTACAAACAATTCTGCGTGACAAGTAAGGGTGTTTTTGAGGTTATCTCGCAATGTGATTTACGCATATTTATTTCATGTTTGAATTTTTTATTGTTCCCAGAAATACGACAAGAAATGATTTTAAATTTTACGCAGACAGATTAATTCGTTTAGTGATAGAAGAAAGTTTAAACCAACTATCGTTTACGAGCTGCGAGGTGATAACCCCGACTGGCGCTTCCTATGAGGGACTTAAATACAGATCTGGCAACTGCGGGGTGTCCATCGTGCGGTCTGGAGAAGCCATGGAACAGGTTGACTTTATTTTTTCATCCTCAGTGCATTACAAAATATGCATATCAGATAAATAGAAAAAAAGCCATGTAAAATTCACTTACATATTACAATTTGGAAATTACTTTCCTAAGAAGAATTCCACTGTCATGAAATATATCGATATCTAAGGCGATATGATTAAATAACTAAATTGCTCTACCTACCAGCATAGCCATTGGCAGGTTGGTTCTGCATCTGCACTGTGTAACCTTTGCCGAAGATAATTTATCAGGGACAAATAGACCTAATTAATTCAGACTATCTGAATTATGTATGCGACCACTAACCAGTTTAAAAAAGTAAAAACCCAAATGAATGTCCCCCCTCTTCCGCAATAATTAGCCCATTCCTAGTAAGAATTTGATTGACATAATCTTTTATTGCTAAGTTAGAATTAGGTGAATAGACTAATTTCTAAATTTGTTGCAACAAAAGGAAAACATTGTTGAATAGGGAATATGGAAGTCTAGGCATTAACGGGGCTTATGACCTGTCATTGGCTGGTTTGAGTGGCCTCTTTACACACTGATGTTGTTTTCGATTCAATTTGGGTTTTCATGTTGTGTGTAGTATGCATTGTCTAGATACATTGCTCAATACAACAGCTTAATATATTGCCGCTAATCCATTAGGGTGGTCATGTATTTAACTTATTTTCAATTATTTGGCTGTGTATTTTGATAAGAAGAATACGGAATCATGCATAGCATAATTAACTATGTGCCCTGTATTTTTACACTTAATCTTGTAAATTTTAGATCATTATGTACTTATTGTAAAATTAAACACAGGTTTGTCAATCCACTTACTGTTCAGTTTTAAAGAAGTGAAATTTTAAATGCAGTTATCAAGTAAAAATAAACGAAAAATTCTGCTTATTAGTTAATATTGTTAGTTAAATTTTTTCTGATGACTACTCTTAATAATAATGAGCTCGAGTGCTCCCCATCATATTTTAAAATCAACAATGTTTTTAGGGGCTCCGTGATTGCTGTCGCTCCATTAGGATTGGGAAGATATTGGTAGAGAGTGATACCGACACTCACGCCGCACGCGTTGTGTACGCCAAGTTTCCTGAAGATATTGCCAAGAGGCAAGTTCTGCTTATGTACCCCATCATGTCCACGGGAAATACTGTTTCTCAGGTACCTAAATAAAATAGGTTTTATTACAGTTTATGTGAAATATCAATAAATTTTTTGTTTTGTCAATTAAAATGTCATTAGGTAGTTATCGCCTGCAAATCAAACGGGCATATCCCATATTTAGCAGCTTTCCAGGAGAGCCAAAAAACAGTGTTTTTTGCCGGTTTCATATTCATTTTATTACATATTTCGCTAATAGGGTCAAAACTGCCACTAATTTCTATAAATATCACCTTTTAAGGGTCGAGGGACTGATAAGAGCGCAAAAAATGTTTAGGTATTAAATATTTATTAGTATAAAAATGGCTTTATTTTTAGACACACCTATTTGTGCAGCTCCGAATTAGAAATTCTAGGAGCATTTTATGGTTATGCCCAGATATTGTGCTATATTTAGATGAATAGGGGAACATGATAAGATTAAAAAGATAGATGCATTTTTAAAATTCTTTTTACACATTCAGTGCTCTTTACGAAAAATGAAAATCAACAAAATAGAAAGAATTTCTTTAAAACAGTCTTTGAAGGCCACAGAGGCTACATTGATCTTTTATAGAACGATGAAAGGATAGATTTATATATTAAAACATCGATCTGTACACTTGTCTATCAATTATTATTTGTGAAAAAATTACCTCGTTTATTAGTATTCCATGCATCTTTTATTTAGACAAAAGTCAGATAAACTATCGGTTTTCCTGTTTAACATGTTTTTAATGAATAACAACTATCAAATAACATATTTGATTGCACACTCCGGCACACTGTCCAGTTACTTTTGTATATATACAGGTATCAAACATCTATCAGCTATAATCGGAAGCTGGCAATATTCACAAATGCAAGCACGACAAAGACTATGCGCCGAAAACTTTGATAGGTATACCATACCTCATAGAAAACATACGCCATAGAGTGCAATCATTGTTATATAAGGCGCATGTTTAGTTGAGGCTATTTGTGCTGGCGGTTTTTAAACTTAACAAATGGTTCGTGAGATAGGGCTCAAGCGTATTTTTGTAATTAAGAATGTTAGAAATGTGCAGGTTTGTGACAACATAAAGGTGAATATTGAATCATTTTTCGAATTCGCTAATTGCTAAAATAACATTACGAATAACATAAAATATTTAAGGTGTTATTATATTGGGACAGCATGTCAAATCAGGAACCCTTGAGCGATAGTTCAACATTATTAACGTATAATACTCTCCAATAGCAAGAGTATTTGCCTCTTTCACTGATGCGAATTTTGGGATACTTAAATTATTTTTAAGGTTTTCTGAAATACGCCCGTTTGTTTTGTGGGCGACGAGTTGTTCTCAATTACATATCTCATAAATGTCATATTATTTTTAAATATTTGTTTTTTTCAGTTTTAACCAATAATATTATTTTATTATTGAAATAAAAATCCATAATTTTGGAATTATTAGTGACCGGTTTCATTGCTTTTATTTCTACAATAAATTACAATGATTTTCCACCAAGAATTTTCTCTAACAATCTTGAATGTATCAATAATTTTGTCGTTGTTCATAAATATGATAATGTTAACGCTTATACTCATTCACTTCCTTTTTACAATTGATTTAACAAGTTTTTCTTTTATGACATTTTAATTTGTTTTTGATATTATAATTCAAAGTACAAGAAATTTTTCAAATATATATCCTATTTGCATGTGCAAATTGAATAAGTATGAAATTAAATCAAATTCTAACATTTTTAGGCTGTCAACGTCCTAAAAGCACATGGAGTTAAAGAAGAATGCATCATCTTATCAAACTTGTTTTGTACTCCGATTGCAGCAAAAACGGTAGTTGATTATTTTCCAACCATGAAAATACTAACTTCCGAATTACATTGCATGGCACCAAATCATTTTGGTCAAAAGTATTTTGGAACAGATTAAATAATAATACATTATGTGCGAATGTTGACATAGGAATGAATTTTCACTGCTGTTGCATATTAATAAAAAGAGACTCAAAGTATACACAAGACTATAAAGACTAAGGACACCGTAAGTATCTAGTTATATATGTATTATGTTTATGATTATAATAATTTTATCTATTAATATACGATAAATATAATAATCTACATTTTATGGTAAATGTTCTTAAAACCTTTATCATCAAATAGATTTAAATTATTAAATTATATATACAGTAAAATATTGCTCATCAAACAAAATAATTTTGTCCCGAATCATACTCGTAGTGCAAAATATTAATTTAGTGGAACATTTTTTCTAGTCAGAATCATTGTAAAATATATATTTCAATAATGTACTAAATGCTGAAAAATTAATTAATTCTTGATAATGAAAGTTTGCACATGCTTTTATGAAAGTGGTTATGTTTTTAATGTACTCGTTGTGACAATTTCCCATGATTTTTGCATTTCCCTTATTGCTTTTTAAGGCAATTATTTTACAATTTACTTTACTCCTTGTTTGAATATATAATTATTTTAAGCGAGTCATTTATTTTTCTAGCTGTGCAAATCCCTCATTATGTGAGGTGTTCATTTAGAAATATTTAATTGCAGTTGCAATTTTATCACATTTCGTGCTGAATAACATGAGTATTATCAATAAATTGTTATTAAATCAAATATATTTTTACTATATTTGTTAAATGAGGCATGTTCAAAGCATGTTTTTTTTTAGAAAAAGTATATAAAAAATAATAATACAGGGTATCATTGATACACTTGTTGAATATTTTTCCACATAATCGCCATCCCGTTTAATGCATGTGGTAAGCCGTGGCACAAGCTTCTTTATGACCTCCTCAAAGAACTCTCCCGCCAGCTCCTTTCTCCACTTCAGAACCTCTTTCTGCACTTGCTCGTTGGTTAAAATTTTAATTCCGCCCACGCGTGCCATCAGGAAGGTGAAAAGATGATAATCTAAAGGCGCCAAGTCAGGGGAATCACTCAGTGTTGCCAACCCTCGAAAAACTACAGCCCGTTATGGTCACAGTACACTTACTTTCTGAACATGCCTCGTATAATATTCAGATAAGCAATATGCATATTTTGTTAAGCTAAGATCCAATGCATGATTCATTAATAATGTTATTGAAGTTTTGCTAAAGCGGTTTATTGTATTACTATTTATCAATCACTATTTTACATGAAAAATCTGAAATTTTAAATATTTTCATACTAAAATACCAATGCAATGATTGACTATAATATACACACCTTGTTTTATTGACAAAACGTAAATAAACTCCTGAATTTATTATGAACAGAAACAGAACTGAATTTTATGGCTAACCAAAGATATTTTATACTTGTATTATTTTTAAATTGATCTACAGTATAATTCATTATTATGAACTGAAAATCTTTGTTTTTAGCCTTACTAACTTTCATTCTATTTAAAAAAATACGACTTCAGTTTTTGGAGAGAACTTCTCCCATCAATGGGTGTTACAAAACCAATATTATAAATAGAGAACACTGTTCAGGATGTAATGATTTATTCTAAATAAATCATCATTATCATCATCATCCTTCCCTTTCTGCACCTAATTGTGCATAGGGCACTGCATTGGTACACCAATCGCAGAGTATCTTGATCATTTTTGTTACATGAAGGTAAGGTGATCAGTCTTACGCTTCAGGTACCAATCTATGGATTATGAAATATTCTAGTGTAAAAACACCCACAAAATAATATGTATTGTATTGTAGTTGATATCAACTATGTCGGGATTCAAACTGAGACCTCTTGCATGGTAGGCAAATTCGCTGACCATTACACCATGAGGCTGACGATTCTAAATAAATACCAACGTGCAGATTAGTGTTAAGGTCGTTTACATGTGGACAATACAATAGATATGACAATTTCTTCTTGACAAAACGCTGGGACAATACAAAAATTCGGCCGCAGTTCAGAGTGCTGCAAAAATGAATACACGGCACAACAATGGTCAAGTCGGGGGTACAAACTCGTGATGGACCAGTCCTTTGATATTTATTGTTCGTGCCAGATTTTAAAACCCATTGACTACATTAAATATTTGAGAATAAACGCAATGAGCATCGTCTTGATTTTGGATCTGCTTATCCTGGCCTACTTGAGGCAAGGGGACGCCGACCTTTTGCCGATCCGACAGAGCATCTTTTTTAAAGGCTGTCTTGATCATTTGAACAGTTTCCGTGGCAGTCTTGCTAAGCTTGATGCAAATAATGATCGCCATCCTTTGCTCGACTGAGCGCTGCATTTTGACTTTTGTACAAGGTCCTAAAACAACTTCCGCGGAAACGCATGTCATCACTCTCCTGGTGGCTAGAGGAGACTGAGAGACCCAGCGTTTGTTAGCCAACTTCCTCCACTACCATTCCCAACCGGTCCGCACGCACTCTGACGTACAGTCGCGTCAAAAAAGAAATCACTGACATTACTTTCTCGACTCAGCATGTACATAGGGTTGGAATCTTGGATAGAGGCAAAAGGTGAGGGAGAATATAATTTAAAACAATGTTTTCATTTCTTAATAATTTATCACGAACTGAATGGCTATGAGGAAGTTCAGTGATTTTTTAATATTTTTTATTTGTTAATAAACCATTAAACTAAGCCAAAATTGAAATAAAAAATCATGTGTCTTATTATCAGATTTTAAAAAGTTTTGTATGTCTGAAATTTCTCCACATGTGACGTCTCAAGTTTTTTTCCGCTTCTTCTCGGTCAGTTCTGCTGATTAGTCCGTTGACTTACCGTGAACCGGAAATCTTCCACAACTCTCTTATTGTTGGTTGATTCATATGAAATATTATATATTTATTCATTTTCATACATTTTCAAGAAAATTTTGCCGCACAATTTAATGCTCTAATTTTTACCGTGCGTAAGAAAACATTTTTCATATCTATTTTCCCATAAGGCTGAACTTCCTCATTAAATCGAAATAAAATAAAATTATAATATCTTAAAATAGGTTTCCTGTAATATTGAATTTTCACAGATGCCTAGGAACCTGTAGATGTTTTTATAAAAAAATATGTTCTTAAATAAGTATAAATTATATTTTAAAAGCAGTAATGTCATTTTCTAAACTGTTTGATTTTCTATACATGTATTTATTTATTGCTTTTACTAGGTTTGGAGAGTTGTAAATCTGTTTATTCGAATGAGTGATCTAGTAAGTATATTATTAGCATAATAGGAACTGTTACTACATTTTTTATCGGAAATAAAATATGAATTATAAATTTAAAATGTATGAATTATTAATTGTGTAATTAAATATTATTTAATGAATTGACTGGTATTATCCACCAAACGAAGACTTAGCAAGGCTTATTTTCAAATTATATTATGATTCTTTTGCATTTGACAAAACCATATGAGTTTATTTAGAAATATTTTTTTAAAACATAATATTTTGAGAATGATAAGCATATTGAAACCTTGTCAGGGTAAATGATCTTATTTTGATCGATTGTCTTGTTTAAGTGACCACTTTACAAACGGTGACATTCTAAATATCTCAATTAAATCCCTCGAGAAGCTGGAATCCAGTACTTGTCTATGAAGATAATGGCCATTCTTAAAATATTTATAATAAAATGCATTACTAACTTTTGGCCTCTCCTTCTACCTGTTAGAAAAGAATTGGTTTGTTTCCCTCGTATGAATCGTTTATTTTAAGATAAGTATTAGTAATTTGTATTTAAATATAAAAGCTGCATTGGCCATTCCTTTATTGCACCTTTCAGCGTATAGGACACTGCTTGGTAGTCCAATATATCACTGATTATGTATAATGAATATGAAGATAAGATTATCAGTCTTACGCTTCAGGCGCCTTTATAAAACTTAAGATGCATTTTTTATATCTCTTTCTTTAGCAGAACTTTCTGAAAACAAGAATAATTGCCAGCTTTCAGATCTTTTATTTTTAAATATTTATTTTCACTTTTCTTTCATATTGTTCATTTGAAATCCTACCTTATCAATATAAATTGTGATTACTTTCTTTTATTTCAAATTTAACCCGGCTTTCTCTAAATTTAAACGGAATTGTTATTAATTATTATTACCTTTTATTAATTGTTGCATTAGATATGCACAAAATATAAATTGTAATTAGGGAAACATATGTAACAAAATTACTTATAAAATGTTTGTTGTATTTTTTTTTGTGTGATTATTGCATATTTTTTTTTGTTAATAAATCTAAATTATTGAATCTTCATCTTTCCTATTACATCCTACCTACCTATAACATTACCCTAGAGATTTATTTGCTGGCAAAATAGTCATGCGAGTGTGTACATTATAATCGAGGTCCTGGGATTCTCTATAGTCAAATAAACACAGTCTGGAAATCTTCATCTTTCCTATTACATCCTACCTACCGATAACATTACTGTAGGTATTCATTTGACACGAAAACGTACTCATAGTTGTCAATTTGTTTGGGACAACCAATCAGAATGCTGCAGTTATTTAAATAAAAATATGTAAATAATGTAACATTGTATGATAAAAAAAAATATTTTTTACTGTTTTAAAAATAAAAATTAACTTGGACAATTTTTGATTATACATTTATTAATGGACGTACCTACACAAATATTTGATGTTTTATAATACGTTTTTTAAAATATTTTGTTGACTTAAAATTCATGGAAATCATTATTTTTTCAAACAAACAAACCATCATGCCGTTTCTCCGTAGGGGTAGGCAGAGAGGATAGAATGCCATATTACTCTATCTTTGCATACATACCTCGCTTCCTCTACATTCATACATCTTCTCATGCACGCATGCCGATTATTCCTACTTTTGACATGTCCATCTTTAAGCATTTGATGGACTTGATCGTGCCATGTCTTTCTCGGCCTTCCTCGTTTTCTGCATCCATCAACATTCGCATCACAGATCCTTTTAGCCGTTCTTTTGTTGTCCATTCGCTCTACATGTCCAAACCAACGCAGCACCCCTTTCTTGATTCTGTCGATAATGCATATCTCAGCCTTACACAGTTTACGGATCTCGACATTTGTGCACCTATCATACATCGTTTTACCACACATTCGCCTAAGGGATCTCATTTCGACAGCATTTAACCTACTTTCATCATAATTTTTCCAATTCCATACTTCGCTCCCATACATTGGTGTTGGCACTAGAACTTCATTGTGAACTGCTAGTTTAGCCTCCTGCGATAAACATTTGTTTGCCAAAGTAGATTTTAGTGCACCGTTCACCCTGTTTCTGGCACTCACCTTCCTTTAATACCTTTCTCGGTCTTTCCATTCCTAGTAAACATGCTTTTCAGATACACAAATTTTTCTACCTGATTCAGAATATCTCAGTTCACGTTGATCTCACATTTAGTTATATTTTCATCCCTTTCAAAAACCATCACATTCGATTTATCAACATTCATAAGCAAATCGCTTTTCTTGCATACATCGTAGACTTTTGTTACCAAGAATTGCAGGTCTTCTTTGCTGCTAGCAAGAAGCACAGCATCATCCGCATACAGAAGACAGTTAACAGTTATACCACTCATTTTTGCTCCCATTCTTAAATCTTTCAGTTCTTTCATACAGTTATCGATGTATATGTTGAACAACCATGGTGACATTACACATCCCTGTTTGACTCCTTTAGGAATGTTAAACCACGATGTGAATGACCCATTCACCTTCACGCATGCTGTGCTGTCCTTGTACAGAGACGCAATAGCCCTTGTCAGGTTGCCATTCACTCCATACTCTGATAAAACCTTCCACAATTTCTCTCTGTCGACTCTATCAAATGCCTTTTGCAGATCGACAAATGCGCAGAAAAGTTTCTATATTCTAATATTAGTAATGCATATTTTCAAACATCATTACACACTAAGACATTATTGTGAAAGTACTCATTTTTAACATCGATAACTCAAATTTTTGTGAGATTTCTATTTTGAACTTCAAGCTTACATCACATTCGGCTGGCGGTTAAAGAATTACAAAATATGCGTCGGGGATGACTAGGTTTAGTGTCATCATGTTTGGAGCGTAGGCTGCGTCTGTGTATTTTTTGAAATATTTTCATTCTTTCCCAAATATTTAATTGTAAGGCCCATTTTCAACGAGTTGTAAATAACTCTATTAGAAAATGGGAATCAAGTATTAATAGGCTGACGTCTGTAAGTCATTAAGATAGATACGACACTTGTTGGCAGCAGCTGTCAATTATTTGAGTACTTCAAAATTGTGGAAAATGTACATGAAAACATAACTAATGTAATCTACTCATTCAATAAATGGGATTGTATTGCAAACCATTTTCTTATTACACGTGGCGGCATTATTTTTGTAGCGTCACATCAGACCCCGGCAAAAGTCTGTTAGGGAATGAAGTCAAGGAAGGCATTTACCCACCAATTCAATCTATTATGCGCTTTTAATGTGTCTATTTAATTGTACGTCATTGGTCTGGACTCTGCTGGTGCTGGTTTAATGACATATATAATATTGAAGAGGAATATGTTTCAATACAATGTATCACCATTTTTTGGAATGAAGTAGTAATGGATGAATTTTAGTTTAAAATACTTTTCAATCATATTGTGCAAGAATATTGACATTTAAAAAATTTCACTATAAAAAATATGATTGATTTTTGCAACAAAAAATGGATGTGTTGTTTGTTAGTAGTAAATAAAATGCATTTTGTTTTTCGATTTCTTTAATAAAATTAAATATAATCGCTTACTTATAATATATATCGTAGTTATCATAAATAATAAAATGCGGTCACTATTATTAACATAGAAGGCTTGACAAGTAAAAAATCTAAAGCAACATTCTATAAAATGAAAATGGATCGCTCGAAAATAGTTGACTATAATATGCTTTAGTGGTTGCCGACACATTTTGGTTTGAATAGTTCAAATGAATGTGTTTGCTTCCCTTTAAGTATTCGGAATACTCGTCAAGAAACGGAACTTGACTGTGAAACAGTCGGATTTAAATTATTAATATTTAATACTGTTGAAATTTTATTATTTATTATGGTTTTGTCAAATTATGGTAACTCTTCTAAATATAAATTAAATTAATATTATGTAAAAGTTGATTTCCATATAGTTTTTTAAAATAATATTGTGCACATGATGACAAATCATATAATAATTATGGCTTAAAATGTCTAGTCATCAGCCAACAGTTAGCTGCTTAGTTATTAAAATACTGAATAAATCAGGTCTTGAATTACACATGAAATTTTATGATAAAAAAATATTTCTACGATTGAACACTTTGAATTTTTAGAGATTTCTCACTTAAATTTATAAAACAAAACATTCAAAAACTATTATCTATTGGCAAGAAAAATGCAAAATATTTTCCCGATATTGGTATCTTCTAAAGAACCAATTTAGCATATTTTAATCTCTGTTTAATTTTTGTCAGAAAATACCTCATTTGAACAACACAGTGAAAATATTTACTAAAAAGTTTTGTATCCCACGGAGTTGCAGATGCCAACCAGACTAAAAACATCAATAGTTTTAACTTACGACCGTTTCACAAACCCGATTCAGGTCCGATATTATTTTTGGCACTTTCAACAATGGAATGGCACCTTTACAAGACTTACTCGACCATTTGTAAATATGTACATATGTAGTACGTATAAATGTAACCAGAATAAATTATACAGTCAACATTAGAAAGAGGGGTGCCATATTGACATAATTTAGATACAAATAATCAAATGGATTTAATTAATTCAGGTGTATGGAAGAGCCATTGGGTAGATAGAACATGAATAATTCTGTTTATGTATTAAAAAGTTTATTTATGAAAATAGTGATGGCTGACAATAAAAGAAAAGAACTAGTGGGTTACATTACAAAAACATTTTGCGAAATTCATACTAAATAAAAATCTTAGATTTTTACCATTCTTTAGACACGGTAATATTGTAAATACATAGTACGTAAAAATGCATTATGGGGTAAATGTTTCTTGGAAGTATATCTGTTTAAAACCGTCACTTTGAATAATTTATAATAACATCATCATCTGAAAATAAGTCTAAAGTAGTGTGGTTCAGTTGGGTTATTGTTATCTTTGGCAAATAAACTGGGAGATGAGAGAAAATAAATGGCTTGGAAATAGCGAGCACCGAAGGGTTTATTGTTTTAGTTTCTTACATATAGAATGTAGCATGTTGAGCATACTGAAGTTCTTCTGCAACATAGGTAACTATTCTGAAGGTCCGTCTACAGGCACTTACAGCTCCTAGAACTTGGTCAGCCGACATTGAAAGTTCTGTAATTAGTCTTTTTTTCTTATTGAAAAATATTAATCTTTGAAAAATAAGAAAGATGTATTAAACAATTAATCAACGTTCTAATACTTTGGTATACATACACGCGCAACTTTGCGTAAAAACATTTATCAAGAGATGGTAAAAAATTGACTTAGTTATTTTAACCTCTTTCGCAAAAATGTGCTTTCTTTGTATTCGAGCTGGTAATTCTGTGTATCCATCTAACTTGAAGAATACCTTTACATTTTGGTTCTCAGAACCGAGAAATGTATAAATATGGTAACACCATACACAATATTCACCATGTATGGCACAGGGATCACTTGTCCCATCACGTATAAACCTTAACATTACTAATAAACCCATTATCTTTACTCAAATCCTTCTCTGAGTATTCTTTTTATTAAGTTCGTCTTCCGTCTTCATATTTTATTACACGTAAACTAGTATTCATAAATAATAAAAAAAAAACTCTTAAATTAATGTATAATAATTGAAATAGTTTCATTAAGTATAAATAGTTATTATGATGTAAAAAACAGAGCCACAAACAAAATAAACTGGCAATATTATAATAAAAAACAATGTATGATTACAAAAATTGGATCATAAAACATATAAACTTTTCAATACAGATTTTGCATACGGAGAATAAATTAATAAAAATATATAAAGTACACATAAATTATGCATAAATAAACAAGAAATAAGTTACCTATTCTAAAAATACACACATTTCTCAAATATGAATTATAAAAGCACTCATTTTCATAAAAAAATAACCTAAGATTACACCACAGTTTATATTAATCAGTTATGGATCTTCTATAATAATTTATTGTTAGAAAAGACAATCGCACGCTATATGATGCATGGATTGTCACATTATAGCTCGGCCATATTGCCCAATATGCACGCGTTTGTGCCCGGTTCTGCTGTAGGTGGGGTTTCTCTCAAAAGCTAGTGATAATTGTAGTGATTATTGGTCTGCTTATTGTTCTTATTCTCTCTTTTGTTACGTTATAAGCGGAAATGTCACGTTTGTACTTTAGGTTTGGAAATTGTAGGTTAGTTGCCGTTCAGTTACTTGAATAATGAGATCATTGGTTAGCTTATTTTAACTCTGGCTTAAACTCTTTATTCACCCGTTTATCGTTGGCATCGCCCTTTGCCAATATGTATACAGCCCTACGTTACTCTACTGATAACTTAGTCGGTGAGTTTTGGCAAAAGTCTACATATACATACAAGGTTAAATTACGAGTCAATAATGATACACATATTGATAAGTTGTGACTATACACTAGATTGTGCCATTACTAGTCACTAAAATCTTAGATACTATCAAATTTAATACCAATTTCTTGTCTTATGGAAATTGCAAGACTAGTTGGAATGATAATGCTGGTCCGACTTTACGGTTTTCTCCGTAAGAGATTATTCGAAAATCAAAATACTACATCTTCATATAAAATATCATATGTCAGTTGATGATTTAGTGCGGTGTCAGATATTATTCAATGTGCAGTCTTCGCAGCGACCTTGTGGGTGGCCACGTTCTTGTTTTGTCAGGCACCCGACTCTTGGTATGGTCCTGTGACCATACACGGCTGCATCGGGAACAGGGTTGTCCAAGACATGGTGGTGAGGGTGGACGATCTCATCATCATCTGCTTAGCATTGGACTCTGTCACTCCTATCCCCATAACAGTCGGGAAAGAATTGAACCTTTCTGTCATTTCTTCCTTGATATTTTTCGTCATTTCAAATTTATCATAATAATTGTTAGCTGGTAACATTGATGCAGTTGCTGTGGTGGATGTCTTCGCATTGGATGTCGTTGCTCCAGAGGTTGTAGGAGCTATACCCAACTTCTTGAGGCGCATTTTTTCTTCCCACTCTTCCAGCCCGTGCTTGGGCCTATTTAAATTCCTATGTTGATAAAACACCAAAGATATTCGTGTCGGATTGAGTCGATTTGGATTCTTTAAAGCTGTGGTTGCGTGCATTTCATGCTTGGCACACTCAAATAATACGCTTCCATGGCCTAGAGCTATTGCCACTCCACCCATTTGGCTATCCTTGAAACATTCTAGATTATCCACATAATCTGTCACTTCACCCAGGGGTTCCGACTTAGGTGGTTCTGCTGGGTACGGTATAGGGAATGGAGGAGGATACAAGCACCAGTTAGGTGAAGATTGACACCAATTTGGATTTGTGTTTTGATAATAGTTTGGGGGGAAGTTTCCGTAGTTTTGATAACCGTATGAGTTATAACAATGTGAGTTTCGAAGAAATTCTTCTCTTTTATATTTCTCAGCATTGTAATATGCTAAGTTGTAGTCATTATAGGTATTCTCATATGGATTAAATGGACCATATGGATTAGGCGTAAATGGGTAACTATTGGCCATTTGGGGGTAATTACCATACCCTTGAACATGGTGACCTTGAGCAACCTGATTCAGCGGTGAGTAATTACTTGCTGAATAATTACTCATATAAGATTTAGCGTTTTGATTACCACCCTCGAAGGGTAATGCATAATTCTGATGATTGACATTTGATGAATTTTGACGCATATTTCGACCATCATTTGAACCTTGATTCTCTAAACTGTGATTTGCAATACTTTTCTCTATTGGTGGATAAGGTTTTAAGAATGTTGAACGTTCAATATTATCTGGTGAATTAGGAACACTGTGTTGGGTTCGCGATGGCGGCCGGGCTTTAGGTACACGGAAGAGAGAGGTTTCACTGGATCCCGTTGGAGTCATGGGACTATGCTGCTCCCAGGATTTATTGGATGTGGGTGTGGTAGGTGTTGAACAATTCTTCCAAATTTCATTATTTGGAGAAGGTGGGATATTGTTTTCATTCCAATTCGACAAATTATCATTTGATGTGTTACTTTCATCCCAATTTGAGTTAGGAATAACTAATTTCTCTGGGTATTTTTGTTCATTATCTGATTGTTGGTTCTTAGTTTGGGAAAATTGGTACTGTTTTTCTTCAGCCGGGGGTTGCTCATTGTTAGAGGGACATCGTTGATTGTCAGAACTTTTCTGACTTTGACGATTGTCAGTATTACCAGGATTTGTCATTACATCTTGTGGTAATGAATCTACAGCGCTGGTATCTTTTGGAGTATTCTCTTCAAATGTATTAGCTTTGGGGGTATTTACATTTGATTTTACTAGTGAACTATCACTTATTGAGGCATTGTCAACATGGGACTCCGGAACAGAAATTCGGCCACTGTTAGATAATGGAGTTCCCGTAGCTCTCATAGAATCAGGACTGTAATTACTAGATGAATTATTGAGATTAGTGGTGGTGGAGTCCGGATCTTCTTTGACTGATGTGTTTTCTTTATAGTCAAACACATCAGGATTGTTAAATTCATTCCATTGTTCAGCAGCAGCTGTAGTGTTTGGTGGTACCACGATATCTCTAGAATGATCTTCTTTATGAATATTAGATGGTAACTGAACTTCTGGTACAATATTACTGGATGATCCTCTTAACAAAGTTGTGGGTAGTGCATGTGACCCCGGATACATGTTATTTTGATGATGCATATTATGTCCATAACCTTGTTCGTACGAATTATAGGGTGAATCTAATACAGTGCTCGATATTTGATTACTTTGAAGCTGAGCATCAGTAAAATTGTCGATCATGGAAGCCATATCCAGAAGTGTAGGATTGGTCAAATTTGGGTTAATGAGACCCGGTGGCGCACAGTGATTCATCATATTAGGATTTCCAAAAGCCGAATTGTAATGTCCTCCAGAATTTGAGAAACCAGCTTGTAAATTGAAGTTATTTTGCCCATGTGACGGTAGTTTGTTGAGTACAGGTGATGAGCCAGCAATATGGGCTTGCGAACTGTTAGTTATGGTTATGTTTTTTGTTCCGTCTGAGTGTGGACTTTGGGGGGTTCTCGGACTTCCTATTATTGTATTTGTATGTCGGTTTTTATTTGATTGGGAATTGTTATTCATGTTCGGAACAGGGGTACCCTCTCGGCTTCCAGGATTTGATCCATTATTGGTACCGGAGTCAGATAACTCGTCATCTTTCCGCTTTTTTCCATGTCTTCTGCACGGCTGCAATGGGACAGATCTAACTCTTACTTCACACGGATATCTAAAAAGTAAACAATTTATTTATTATCTTTCAATGCAGCATATTAATTGTATCATAAATAAATTGATCAAAATAAAATTTACTTCGGCAAAAGTGTTTCAGCAGTTGGCTGATATTTTTTCAATACCAATTTGTAAATATATAAGAAAAAACTGTGAAATTGACTCACTTCTCGAGCACTTGTAGTGCACCGGCCTGAATCTTGTCCTGCTGACCTTGGGGAGATCCAAACTCATCGCTGGAGTCGAGGACATAGAGTGGTAACACATGCAACTGTTCGTCAGGAGGTTTGGTAGTGCTAGACCGATGTCTGGCTAGAGATACTACGGCTGTGCAACCATTATTCATGTTGTGTAAGTCACGGTGGGAGTGCGCGCAGAAATCTACACAAGCTGTTACACCTAGAAAAATGAAATTCGTTTATTAGTATATGACAATAAAGGTTAAAAAGTGAAAAAGTTTTTCATTATCTTTTCATTAAACTGAAACAGTTAAAAGAAAAAATTCATTTATTTTCAATTTCAAAAGGGTAAGTATTGAGAGTTAGACCATAAATATTATCATGAAAAAAAAACATTGATAACAATATAAATAAGTATTTAATTGATCTCGTTCATTTGTAATTGACAAGCGCCAGACAGGTAGATGGTTAGACTACCAACTGTGAAACTGGCGTTGCAGGTTCGATTCCCGCCAGTTGCAAGAAAAATCCCCAGAAAGCTTTTTCTTAATTGGCCTGGGTGTTGTGTATTTTTTATAACTTCCTTCCTCCCACCTGCTGACAAGCATCTAGA
>NW_028277938.1:300000-395000 GCF_059751315.1 Micrasema longulum | reverse complement strand
CCAATGATAGTGATATATTTCCCGTTTACGTAAGTTAACTGACTAATCATCAGAACTCATCGAGAAGAAGGAGAAAAGAACTTGAGACGTCACACGCGGGGTAATTAAAAAAATTCAAAACTTTAAAAAATTATAGCGCTGATAATACGATACATAAAAAAAAATTGGCTTAGTTTATAGTCTAATAACAAATAAAAAAAAACACTGAATTTCCTCATCGATGCCGAAAAGTCAAAAAGTGTTATTTTATAAGAATCTGAAATAGGTAAAATTATAATAAAATTATTTTAGGATTTTTTTATTGGCAGTTTTACAGTTGTTTAATATGATTTGAAAATGCCTAAGACAACACAACTTTCTCATTCATAAAAATTAAGATATGAATAAATATGTCGATTTATAAATATTTTAAATGGACAGAACACATCGAATATATAACACAAAAAATTAGAAAACTTTCCCATATCTTTAAGTCAATACGTAACATCTTATCCCTAATTAAACTCAAGCAACTAAATTTTATTTTATGTAATTCAATTATAACTTATGGCATAATAGGATGGGGAGGCACTAATGAATCAATATTAAAAACTCTCGAATCTGCTCAAAAATCAATCATTAAAATACAATATTTGAGTTTGTCCAAATGTTCATAGACAAAAGACTGGATTTCACCCCCTCGGGGGTCATTAAGATTAACAAATTACAACAGGGATGGAGAATACCTTAAATAAGGGAATATGGAAGTCAAGGCATTTACAGGGCTTATGACCTGTCATTGGCTGGTTTAAGTGACCACTTTACACACTGTGTAACATTCACCATTTTGCCTATGTTTGAACATCCATATTTCTTCAATTCTTCCATCTGTTGATTTTAGTGAAGTTAAAGAGCTGAAACCTTTATTGTTGTGAAGAGATTCATCTGACTGAATTATTTTACATACTAGGCAACGCCTGAATACAATTTTTCAATTTTTAAACTTCTTCTTGGACCAGTTGGTTTCATTACAATATTTGAGTTTGTCCAAATGTTCATAGACAAAAGACTGGATTTCACCCCCTCAGTGTGTAAAGTGGCCACTTAAACCAGCCAATGACAGGTCATAAGCCCTGTAAATCCCTTGACTTCCATATTCCCTTATTTAAGGTATTCTCCATCCCTGTTGTAATTTGTTAATCATTAAAATACTTTTAAAAAAGCCCTTCATGTACCCCAGCGTCAAGTTATTTGAGGAATTCGAGATCTTAGATATAAGACAATTATATATTTTTAGAATAATAATGTTTGTGAAAGTAAACTATTCTATCAAATCCCAAAAGGAACACTCCCGCACTACCAGAAGTCAAACTAGAGGATGGGTCATGGGGTCTATCACAAACTCTGAATTCGGGCAAAGAAATTTCAGGTTTCTGGGCCCAAAAATATTCAATATGTTACTCAAAGATTGCAAAACCATGACCCGGATTCAATTTTACAAATTTGTAAAAAAATGGTTACTGGATTTAGGTCGAGAAAAATCGGAAAATTTACTAAAAATAAATTCCTAATAAATTAATATTGTATAACTGTTTAGTATATTGACAAGTACGTTTATTTTTGCATAAAAATGTCTGCCTTAAAACAGGTTGTACCTAGTTAGGCAGACTAGACATGATCCAGAGAAATCTATTACCTAAGTGTTTATGTAGTAGATAAAGTTATTGTTATTTTTGTCAAAAAACTTTGATTATTATTATTATTCTTTTAACCGTTAATTCATTTGTCCATGGTCCTGGATATACATAGATTCATTTATATAATGAATGGCATTATTATTAAAGTTGGTGATATAAAGCAGGTAGAGTTGATGAACTCTAAGATTGCACTCCAGACGGGAGACGGGAGAAAGGACATAGGTAAGTAAACAGCAATACATGTGAATGTACACTACCCACGCTGTACGTGTGTATAGGTCTAGTTACAGTCCAACAAACTTATCTGTAGAGTTGAAGAGGGCGCCACAGTAGAGTCAATTGACAGCTGTGTTGAACTGTACCTTTCTGAAAACTACCCCAATATTACAAAACGCAATTTTATAAAAATAATATATCCGTTTCAAATACCCTTAAAAAATATTCTCAAAGCATTAGTCAGTGAAAATTCTCGGTGTCATTGTAACCAGTGACCTGTTTCCTCGCTTTCGCGACATATTCGAGCCTGGTGTCTTCATAAATACATCGAATATCATAATAAAGGTACTAGTCTCGGACATGCCGCGAAAGCGATGAAACCTGTCACTGATTATTCCAAATTTATGGATAGAAAATTGCATTTTCAAAGTGACATTTAGATTGACAGATATATCATCAGAGGCGAAGAAACATTTTTAAAACGGGAATATGAAATTCTAGATATTTTCAGGGTTTACGATCTGTCATTGGCTTACGTAATCCCTTTACAATTATCCGTATATATGGTGATATTCCATGGGGATTCAATCCAGTACAATTCTATGAACATTTAAATGTGCTCAAAATATTATGGCATAAAAACAGAATATTATTGTGAACTTTGAGAATGGTAGTTCCTCGAAATTTCAGGTTGTGTACAACACAGTTAATTAGTCCATCATCTGGACTGATGAACAACACACGACATGATAACTTAGAAAAATATCAGCAGTATCCGAAAAGCCGTAAAAATATAAGAGCTTTACCGTGTCAAAAGCTGAACAGAATCTAATAGCGGAATAATCGAACCTCGTTTCCAAAACGGTGTCGTTAGTTCGAATAAAGTCGGTTCTACAGATAAGTTGGCGGCACTATAGTTGCGGCGGGGGTGGGTAGTGGGTAGTGGGTACTCACCGCGGGGTGGTGGTCCTGCTTCATGCCGGCCGCGGGGAGGGGGCTGGAGCCGGGCGCGGGGGAGCGCGGCGGGGGCGTGCTGGCCGGGGGGGCGGGCGCGCCTGCTGACCCCAGTAGGGAGGACTTGCGCCCGCGATAGCTCTGGAACACAAACGGCATTGTTACTCATTTAGGTACACATTACACATCCCGCCTATCTACTATCTGCACTCCTGTCTCCAAACTTCAAACTCCAAACCACGCCACTGGCCAAACCGATCAAGGCGAATCAGTTCATGTGACGGCCGAACTTTATCACTAGGGATTAGGATGATAATATCGGAATCGGCGATATTTCTTTGCCGATGCACTCATACGTTCCGAATTTCGCGCTTAAGAGAAAACGCCGACGTATTCCCGTATTTTTCCCTGGATTATAGCACTAGAGCAACGATTTTTTACACACCATAAATTTTTACCGTTGGAAAGTCTCCATCTTTTTAGCTTAAACGGTTTCTTATGGGAGCTAGGACCATCCAAAAACTCATAAAAGCGCCCATTTTTATCTGCCGTCCTCGGACGTACGGTATACATATGGTAAATAATTTTTAAAAACAGAAATCGTGCTGATACCATTCTGATATTCTTTCTTAAAAAAAAACCAAATCGATTCAGTTTTGGGGTACGGAAAACGAGACAGCGAAACTACGATTTTGTCGATTTCAGTTAGGCAAAATCAGTCAAAATCATGTCTTTTTTTACCTACTCAAAAAACCTTACATTATTATACACGGATTTTTAGGGGCAGACCACGAAACTTCAGAGGAACATTCCTCATGGTAAGCTTTGAAAAAAATTTCCAGTCATTCAAAAAAATAAATTGTAATCTCAAAATATAGTAAATCCTTAAATCCTCCGACAAGCAGTCCCTCCACAAACACCTACCCCTCTCCTACCCAGCCGCTTCCCTTGTCCGCGTCTGGTGCGTATCGCTTCGATGGTCAAATACGTTTTTGTCGCAATTTTTTTGCCTGGGAGGGGTAGGATGCTAGTCCGAGAAATGAAAGATTTGCTCCATTTGAGATTATATTTTTTTAATGACTTTTTGGAAAAAAAATATTAGGATTTTTTTTAAAGCTTACCATGAGGAATGTTTATCTGAAGTTTCACGGTCTAGCCCTGAAAAAGCATGTATAGACAGAAAATTTACAAAATATCAAAATATTATCACCCAATGTTTTTAATTTAAAAACGCCATAAATACTATCATTAATTTTTCACCGTATTATGGATAATTTTTATAGCGCCATTTTTGTAATAATCAGCTTAAGAGCTCTGTTTGTCTGTACTTATGCATTATTTGAATCACAAAAACATATTTTTAAATTGATAATAATCTGTACATTAACTTATATAACGTATGTACAGTAATACAATGAAGCAGATATTTCAAAATAGGTTTGGCCGAATGACACAATGTATTTTTCCATTTGTATATATTTTCTCGTTACATATTATTTTGATGGACAGCGCAAGCAGGTTACAGATTTTAATAGCGTAATACTCGACCGATTATTCGTCTTTACACGGAGCAACACGCCGCGTGTCTCCGTGACAACTTCACTCTTCAATTCATCATTACAAGATGTCCTTCGGAGTGCTGAGGTATTCTTTACAAATATAATTGTACCAGTAGCGACAATGTACATATTATATTTATTGTGTAGGCTATCCTCTGAACAAGGGCAAGTCTGCCATTACTAGTATCCTAAAGTGGATTTTTTATTATTTATAAGTAATAAGTACGCCGAAAGACGAATTTCTGGAGATAACAAACGAAAACCGAATTTGAATTCAAGAAAACGAAGAAAATGCAAATGATTAAGGAGAAAATTTATGAATAGGTATTTGAATTTTCGTTCACTCTTTCGCGGATGCCTTCCTAATATTGTGCGAAAAAGACAACTGCACGCCGGACTGATTACGCCTAACTAAAATCGACGTTTCGCTGTCCCGTTTCCCGCTCCCCAAAATTGAAACTCGATTGTTGTTGTTTGTTTCAAATGAAATACATTTAAAAGTAAGAAAACTTAGAGATCATGTAAGGCTGAGACAAGCATTATTGACAGAAAAAGAATCAGGAAAAGACTGCTGCATTGATTTGGACATGTAGAGTGTATGGGCAGCGAAATAACGGGAGAAGTATTTACGATGCTAATGTTGATGGGTGTAGAAATCAAGGAAGGCCGAGAAAGATATGATATATTAAGAGTATCGTAAGAAAATTTATTATGCACATTTTCTGTTTTTGAAAATCATTTATCGTATTTGTCTACCGTACGTCCGAAGACGGCAGATAAAACAAGGCGCTTTTTTGGGTTTGATGGGAAGTTAAAATGTATCTTCAATTGTATCTAAAATTAAGTTTTCTGTATGAAAAATACAATCCATTTCCAATTTTTTTCTCTAAACATGTTTAATTACCGGTTAGCGACGAAGGTACTTTAAATTTTCATACAAATATACAAACTTTCGTACATAAATATCGATATTAGTTTATACCGTCTCAGTATATACCGATGAAGATGGCCGTTCACAATCGGGGCCCCGGATGGTCCTAGCTCCCATAAGAAATAATTTAGCAAAACGATAGAGACACGCGAATGGTAAATATAGTGTATCAAAAATCACCGCTACGTCACCATAATCCAGGGAAGAAAATATGGGACACGTTAAATGAAGAAGTCGGCCAGCGTTTCCTCTCAGTGGCCTTTGTATGTGTGCGCGATAGAAAGGTTTTTTAATACAATATTCTAGTGCGCGACTGACAGAAGCGGAATTTGTATGTTCACTTGGTTTATATACAGACACTAACACATTAATATAGCCCGTCAAACATTCAAACGCGCTGTTTGAATGTAGTAGATAATTTTGACATATTGTGGATGCTGTTTGAATTTTTTTTCTTTTGCAATTTGGGTCTGATTGTTTTTTCTGTGCGACTGAAAACTGGACTGGCCTGTTGTGGTGCAAAAAGGCGTACAAATGAAGAATCATTTAATGAATATCTAATCGATCTGAGTATGTAATAAATGATTACATTTTTGTTCATTTTTATCCTAAGGAGTTATGCTGATTTTATTAATTTTTGAGTTTTGATGGGAAGTTAAAATGTATCTTTAATTTTATCTGCAAAGTAAAATTAAGTTTTCTGTATGAAAAGCAGAATATGCGTACAATTTTTTCTTCTAAACATGTTCAATTATAGGTTACCGACAAAGATACTTTAAATATTCATGTAAATATACTATTTTTTGTACACAAATATCGGTTTTTCTTTATAGACAGTCGAAGATGACTCTGTTAACTTCCCATTGTAATAGGGGCCCAGGTGTTCGAATAAAAACTGCGATACACAGAAAACGCAATAACCATCGTCCGTTATTATGTGCAGTAGTGTTACGGTACCTACGGGCTACGTGTTGTAACTAGCGACATCAATTGACGATTATAATCACGCGATAGTGTACTTAACGAATGTGCTATGTACTACTTATATACAAATGTATGTATTGGGTGTAAACATAAGTTGTGATCGGACCCAACAAAGTAGTCAATAGCGTATTCTCCTTCATTATTTTACAACAAACGAATCGATAGTTCATAGCATCTTCTTCGTACACTGCGCAAATATCGCAAGCAGCTTCGACAGCTTTATTCTCTCGACTGAACGCGAACAGAAGAAGATGTCGGAAATGCTCACTTTCGTCTACTTGACATTCCATTTTGAGGGCTAGTAATCAAATAAAACAATGCATGTAACGTAAAAGCAAACACAATATATTTTAAAGCAGAAATTTTTCTTTCAAATGACGTATGTTTATATAACATTTATCATGTTGTTCTACTTTTGGTACTTATTTTTCAATTTGGAAAAAAACTGACATTACTTGTGCTAACACCTAGCACAGTATATTTTAATTATGTGGACAACGCCACGAGCCGTGAGCAGTTTGGCCTTCTACTTATTAATTATTATGATAGTATACGAGTATGTACCGGATCGTAGTCCCCTGGTAGTGCAGCGAACTCACGGATCAGAGGTACGAGGTTCGAACACAGCTTCGTGGCTGGATTTCAGTTTTCAAGTACAGTTTTTTTCGACTATTTGGAAATGGCCCCAAAATTTAAATATTTATTAGGTAATTAATCTTACTAATACAATAGGACAATACTGCCATCATAAGTAAAAAGAGGTTATTTGCAAAAGTCATACGATATCACGCTTTTTATTATTTATCAACTTTAAGCAAATTTAAAAAAAATGTAAATAATCATACGAGTAAATGTAATGTATTCATTTTTAGATAGTTGTACAAATAAAATCTGAACATGTAGTTATTTTAAGTAAAAACAGTAGTCCTATGTGTCTAAAGCATAAAACCTGTGTGTGTCATATCTACACTGAGTTTTTGATTATGGAGTAGATATTGTGATATTTTTTATATATATTTTTATTTTATTTTATTTAAATCTTAAAATAGGGCACACATATCATACATATTGTTATGTGTGTTCTAATAATAACATTGCAAATATATTTAATTTATAAATTGTTTATCACATATGTCTTGACCATTATTTTAAATTTTGATGTTTTTTTCTTCATAAATATTTTTTTCCATTTCGTAATACTTTTTAATTGCTTTAAATAAAATTGAATTTTGTGACATTGCCTTTTTCCTAAATGGAAGTCTAATTTTGTTCTTTTCTCTAGTATTGTGATTGTGTTCATGCTGGTTCCGATCAATTTTTTTCCAAAATTCTGTTTTTTTATTAGAGTTTATAATTTATTCATTTATTTTACTTTATTTTAGATAGATATAGATATTGCTGTAGATATTGTGATATTGCTTCTTCTTCTTCTTCTGGGGCCTTGTCGGATCTCCCCGACGTAATCCCGTGATGTTTCTTAAAAATCTTTAAAACATTATATGGTTTTTTGTACTGAAATATTTTTTTACAGCTCATTGCTACAACTAGCGGACCCGCCAGACGTTGCCCTGCCCGAACGTTGGCTTCCCTGCTATTAGCTTGAAAAAATACTTTTCATTGATAAGTAGGTACCTAACTACTTGTTTGTGATTAAATTCCAAAACATAAAATAAATATTCTTTCAAATATAGCATTCTTTTTGCAAACGTCAAACTCCGGTCGTCTCACCAACAAAGGGGTGTACTTATGTAGGAATACGATTTTTAAAAATGTATCGAACTTAATATTATTATAGTGATACCAAAAATCCAATAAAAAGAAACAAATGGGTAGAAATTATAAGGAATTTAAGGAAAGAATCTGATTGAGATCCACAAAAAACAAATGCTGTTTGTAAACATTTAAAAACAAACTTTTTTTTATACACAAAAAAACAACATCTTTCAATTTTTTGCAAATGCATTCTCCTTGAATGCAACCCTGGTAGATCGATGAATTAAACATTTATGCTCCTAACTTATTTTTTACATATTCAATTGAATATTTTAATATCTACGAACACGCACAGCGCAAAGATCTATGTTTCTCTGAAAACCGCACGTAAATCTGTTAAGCCGTTTAGGAGTAGTACGGTGACATCACACGTACAGAGGAATTATATATATAAAGATGGTTAAAAATTTCTTGTAGAACATTACATCATACTCATTTTGTGCTTTTTGACAAGAAGCTGCCTTTTTGCTTTTGACGGCAGCATAGGTCCGATGCTGGGACAGGACAATATTTGAACTTAGTTATGCAGAAAGGAGCTAGCCATAGAGAAGTGAAACTGAGATAATAGCACTTTTCTGAAAAGAGTGTCAAATTAATCAAATCAAATCAAATCAAAAAAAGTAATCAAATCTATACAACAGTTAAAAAAAATTTAACTTTGACAAATGATAAATAATGCATACATTCATTTTTATTAAAATACAAAAAACATTTTAATTCGGTATTTGACCACTTTTAATGATTTTTAAAGTCTGGCTGACGTCACAACCCAAGATGTGCAGAAAACAGCCAGCCCTAGCAAAACTCTGATGCATGTTTTGTCATTATGTATTGAACATGATATTTTACATTTATATTAGAGTACTTAATTGTAAAGAATCGCTTAATAAGTTTGTTACAGTAATTTTAAAACTAATTTGATTATGTGTTTAAGGAATTTCGATGATTTTTTAAAGTTTCACACAACCTAAAATATGCATTTTGCAGAAAACAGCCAGGTCTAATTTTGAGTGATACCTTATTCAAACTTTGAACCTATGAGGCGACATTCTGTATTAAAACATATTTTTTTATTACAGGTATTTTCAAATTAATGAATTTATAAAATTAAAATACTTATGTATTATCCACTTTAATTTATTTCAGATAACTACATTTCTGGAGGCATTAATCTTCCAATCAGCATCTATGCCGTAAGATTTTTCTAGCGCTGTGGGTGTTCTGAAAATTGAGAAATGTCGATTTTGTGATCAACACTATTTTCAGAGGGTGATTATTACAGGCTGTTTTTAGCAGAACATAGAATTGACCTTACTGCACCCGATAGCACCAATATCCATTTTTCCACAATTGTGGACTGGCTGCTTTCTGCACAACTACGTTCATTTCATTGTCCCCGTGTAAACGCTACTTTGTACTGTCCACCACAGAGTGAGTGATAATAATCACAATAACAATATACATCTCGCATCGCTGCTTATTGACCGTTGATACTAAAGTTACAAGTATTCTGAGTATTACTTGTAAATATACAGGGTGGCCGGAGTAGTAACGTCCAAAGGAAAAATGTAGGTGCTTTATATTAAGGGGTATCCGAATCACCCTCATGTATGTTCCGCGATTATGCGTAGTTTTCGACCAGATCGGTTTTTTTTTTAATTTCTGGAAGTTTTTTTCAGGATTTTTTTTGTAACTCATTTGTTTCAAATTGTACTTTCACGCATAAAATAATCAGCTTCGTAACATTAATGGAAGCTACAAATGTTTTGACCTAAAATGCAAAATTTATGTTCGAGCAAGTCAGACTTGAACTTTCAACTTAAAATTTAAAATAGGCTATTCCTTAGTTTCTGAGTAACTTAAAAAAACTGTGTTAGACTCAAAGCTTTTGTAATAATACAAAAGAAGTAGTACTTAAAAGGCTACTATATGCTGACCTTCGAAGATACTGAGGTGGAAAATTCCTAAGGACAATTATGATAGAAAGTGTGTAAACTAACAAAAATAACTGTTAGAGACAAAATAACGACACGAGTAGCAGTAAACACAATGTGAAAATGACTGAGGAGACTTCCACCTCAGTATCTTTAAAGGCCGATCTCAGCGAATAAAAGCCTATTAAGTACTACTTCTTTTGTGTTATTACAAAAGCTTAGAGTCAAACGCAGTACTAAAGTTACTCAGAAACTAAGGAATCGTATTTTTAGATAAAGTCTGACTCGCACGAACTTAAATTCCGCATTTTAGGTCAAAATTTTTGTAGCTTCCATTGACGTTAGAAACTTATTATTTTATGCGTGAAAGTACAATTTGAAACAAATGAGTTACAAAAAAAAATCCTGAAAAAACCTTCCAGAAATTAAAAAATATATAACTCGAAAACTACGCAAAATCGGGGAACATACATGGGGGTGATTCGGATACCCCTCAATATGAGACCCCTATATTTTCCCTTTGAACGTCACTTCTCCGGCCACCCTGTATATGTGGCAAGACGCAAGACGTGAGTAGAGCGCCACACGTCATGTCGTATTGTATCCCTGACCTATACATCGTACATCTTGCTATCGTAAATCTGTATACACGCGCCTCCACACTTAGCGCCATTGTATCTTCTACTGAAAATAATATGTTTATTTACTGAAATTTATTTATTACTTATAAGTTAAATAAATTATATAAATAACACAGCTAAAATAAATACATTTATCATACAGACTAAACGATAAAAAATACAGACACAAGCAAAAAGCGAGAATTGTATTTTTCATAATTATTTTTTTCAAATAGGTAATATCAGTAATCACCACTCAGCTTTAAAAACAGTTTTACAAAGATTTCCAATAAAATAACAGGTTGATACTCAGTTTTGTAGACCAATAACCGAGTTCATCGCTCTCGCAACATCTTTCGTAATACGTCCCTTTTAAAATCGTTTTACTTTTCCATTTTTGCTAAGGTTAAAAATACATTTAAGAATTTAATCAAGAGTTCATGGAGAGCAGAGTTTAGAATTCAGCATGTGTCCGGGCGGATGAAGAATACAGTTCTGTGTGTGAAATAGAACCAGAATAGGTAGAGGTGGCTGCTCTCAGGTAATCCTGAAAAAGGAAATCGAGTGGAGAAACGCTCGCCTCGTAGTGTAGTGGTTGGCGCATTAGCCTACTATGCTTGAGGTCCCGAGTTCGATTCCTGGGAAGGTTGAAATTAAATATTTGTTTTTACAAGTGGTTATACACTGAAGTATTTCATCTTCCCCGAAGCGTGAGACCGATCGCCTTGCCTTCCTGTAACGAGATACGACGCATTTTATTTAAGAATGCAGTGCTCCATCGGGTGCGGATAGGGGTTTGATGATGATGACCTATTTGTAAGATCTCGGAGTGAAATCTAGATCAGATAGTATGTAATTAGTACTACACCACCATCATTTTACCTTCAGTAAGTTTCTATGTCCGCAATAAAACTTATTAAATAGCTTCTATGTATTTGATTTAAAAAAAAAAATATGGCCTTTTCACCTCTCAATTCGGGTTTTCTGGCCACATGTATTTGATTTGAAATGAGTATTCAAAGCTTACAATAAATAATAAATACTTACTGCACGAACTTCATTGCTTATCTGCCTAAGATGTATTCACAAACGGCTTTATTTTAATAAATTTTCACAACATAAAATATTTTTTTTAATGCCTAACTTATCGTATTATTTCTGTAGTTTGGATCTAAAAGAGCTGATGTGAGATTTCACATTTTTCTTGCAAACATTTTGTAGAAGGTCGATGTCAGTAAGAAAACATATATACTTTACTATTAATATTAATTTTGACGAATATTAATAAAATAAAAAACATATAAGAGTTCATTATAATAGCCACAAGTAAGTAATGACTTTTTTCCTGTAATATTACAATTTACGACATCGGCCCTTTTAGATCCAACTCAGACATTTATTATGCCTACAGATACCTATGTAGACTTTAGTCAGGTATTTACATAGCTGACGCCCTGTCATCACAACAAGACCAAGGATGTTCTCCGTTTGTTGGAATACACATTATAATATAGTATTGCAGGCTCACTTCAGTGAACTAACTGACATTTTAATGGTGGAGTAAACTAATTGCTTATATTGCGTTTCTGTAATCAGTATAATCCACAATCTGTTTTTCCTGGTCCTTTATGTACTAAACATCCGTGTTAATATTTTTAAATAGGCAAAAAGCTCATATTTAAACTTTTATTTATTTTTTATTTATACATCATATAATACAAAGTATTTTACAAGTATAATACGTTGAATTACATTCCCGGGAGTTACAACTCAATTCGGGACATATATAATGTTAAGATTAAAAAAAATAACACACATTGAGAACAAAGAAACAAAGCAAGTTTAGCACCTTTATAAGTAAATATAGCACAACAATATGTACGCCAAAAACCTTTCCTTACACAAGCAGAATAAATATATTTAAAAAAACGCTTTCAAGAATAAAAAAAAATAGTAGTGAATCTTTAAAAAAAAAAAAAGTAGATAAGGTCATTAACATCACATGCCATGCAGATGATGCAGCCATAGTGATGATGAGGACATATCCATCTCAGTTAGTAAACATCTGGATGCCTAAGAAATGTCGTATAGTAAAATGAACACATGATTATTAGAAACATAATTTGGATATACAAAACGTGTGTCAGACCGATCATGGTGTATACAATAGAGGCGAGGATAGATGGAGAGAAAAAAAAATACAAAAAACCAAGTAGAAAAACTAAATAAAAAAACCAAATAACTGCTCAGAACGTCAGAGATGAATGTACTAAAGGCAATCGTAGGGACGGAATTGCGATACCCAGTGCATAGTAAATAGATTATGGAGAGATGACGTCAATAATTCCATTAATGGACAGCTCCAAAATCCCCTATACCATTGCCCACGAAATCTCGACCGTTTGCCGTCTGCCCGGAAGACCACCAAGGAGAGGGAAGAACAGCTGAAACTCAAAAGTCTCGGGAGTTAGCTTTTAGCTGATACCAAATTAATCGATCTCAACCGAGAAGAAGAATAAGCTTTCAGAAATAATTTTCACTCTGATCTTCCAAGAAAAGGTTAAGGTAGAAGGCCTTGAGAGCCACGCTTTGCAATTTACGCATTTCATTTTTATTTGATTACAAAAGTTTTACCATTTCGTCAGTTGGCTCACTTCACCTGCAATGGGCTCGTATATACGTTGCTAAATATAATTATTGAAAATCCTCGCTTCGGATAGGTAAATAGGTGGACGTGGACGGTCGGCCTGAAAAACATACTTTGTTATTGAACGGAATCGGAATGGGGAACCTATTTCCTGCGGGCAAACTAGGCAGGCATTAGGTATAACCATGACCCATAAAAAATATCACTACCATATTGAAAATCAGCGGCGCGGAAATAAGCTCGCATTAAATAAAGGCAATTGAAGTTTGCGAACCTTTTGATATTATTTTTAGGTAATACTCTGACGGGGGCAGCTACCGTTCTCTGGAAATATGAAATTTCTTCGGAATTCCCAGGTGTGCAGGTTTTTATGCACCCGTGTGCCTCCGGACGTGTATTGTAAATATAATGACGGATACTTGAGTATTCCATTGTTTATTATTTAGAGATATGCGTTATGTGAGAATTCTTCATTATCTCGAATGCGCGGCTACTTGGATAGTGAAAATACTTCGCTACTAAGCTCGCTACTTGCTACAACACGCATCATAATATATTATTTGGAACGATTTATTATAACTTTTTTACATTATTTAATTAAGTTTCAAACTGATTTACTTTTCGTTCGCATCGTTTCCATTTAAATGTAATCACCGGGTTTTTAAAAACTCTAAAAATATGTATCCACCAACCCGCGATTGAATGTGTTAGAAATACCCAGATTTGAAAACGAGGTAGCTATTTTAGAATTATTAGTAAGGGAAATTAACGTGAATAATTATTTTTTATACACAGAAAGTTAGTTGATTCACTTTAAAAAGAACGGAAAAACAAGACCAAACCATCGCGCCGTTTCTCAGTAGGGGTAGGCAGAGAGGATAGAACGCCATATCACTATATCTTTGCATACAGACCTCGCTTCCTCCACATTCATAGATCTTCTCATGCACGCACGCCGATTATTTTTGGCATGTTCATCTTCAAGTATTTGATAATTATATTTTTTTTTAAACATTTAACTTAATTCCTTGATCAGCACAGCACAAACTATGGCTTGCAGGTACTGATGTCCCGATTGCGTAGTATTGTAAACTTGAGACAAGATCTGGACTTTTTGGGGTAAGTCTAGATTTAAACAACCACTAAAATAGACCAGATCACGCCTCAAAGTCGTTTTTTTTAAATTTTGTCCTAGCTTTAAATTTTAAAGATGTGGTTTATTTTAATCGTACCTGTATATTAACAAATTAAAGGTATTTTACTGTAACTAAATGGACTGAACAAGTCTGTAAGTAAATAAAAGAAAATCGGTGAAAATCATAAATTTGAAGTAAACGGGTTTAATTATATTTTTAAATAAAAATTATCCGCTCTAAACTTTTCGCTGGCAAGGAAAAAGCGGGTAAGACACGACGTGATCATGAAAATGAGTAATAAGTAGGAATAATTAGTACCCGGCTAAGAATATCGCCTTATAGGTACTCGGTAGTATGTAGTTAATAGTTGCGCGCACGGATACCTACCTTCCGCGCGTGTAAATATTACATAATTATTATCTACTTCCAGTCAGTATACCTACCACTTATTAAACTAAACAGAAAAATGTAAAATACGTACCAACCTAGACTGCTCGATAGGGCGATATTCGATGTCACAAGTAAATAAAGCTACGAAGCACCGAAAGAGGTTATGTCAACACGACGCACTGAATCACCAAATAGTATAAAAATATCTCAACCTTTTATTCGCCGGTACGACGATTAATGCGGTATTTATAAACACGTATTCAGGGTCTCCTAGCACATCACTACCGAAAAACGAACCCGCACGATTCGCGATTTGTATTTACTATCACTAGACAGCTCTCTCATTGCTGACACATGTCGCGATTTCCCCCCCTGGCGAGCATTTTACGATTTTACTACGAACCGATTCAAAAATTCGAACGTGATTCGATAATCAGCTTTTAGGCGGGAAAGGGATATCTACTGTCGGCGTTTACGTTGGCAACGCCGGAACACACGCGTGAGAGTGAAGCCGCGAAGCCACGGGAAATATTCGACAAACTTTTCAAAACGGTGAACGTGCATAGAAGAAAACTTCGCGGACTGCGTCGCCCGTCGCTAGAAGGAAACGTTCGTCAGTGCCGCGCGAGGTGGCGCGGGTGGCGGGGGTACGGCTGCTCCGACTCCGCACTCCCCGCGGTCCCGCGCGCAGCCAGCTCCCGTCCCAGACGGTCGGGACAACGCGCCCACGAAGAAAAGTGCGCCGCTATTCCGTCACCCTCGTACCTGTTTAGCCGAACCTTTTTACTATTTTCCGTGCTATCTTCCGCGGCGCTTATTACGCTGAAGATAGTCCACTACTAACGCCATGTTGAAAATACGAATTATAAACATTCGCAGCGCGTTAAATATTTTTTTTTACTAAATATAATTTAGCATTTTCAAAATGTGTAAAATTTTTAGTAATTCTTAAAAAATAGTTACAAATAAACTGATACGAATTTTACCTTACGGAAAACGTATTACACATCATCCCCCTTCGTTGCCACCTTAGAAAATTTTAATATTCGTATGCAAATTGTTGAGAGCGGAGTTTTAAAACTTTGATTGCATTTCCACCGTCATGACACGGGTACCAGAGTGCCTTAATTAGAAATCTAGAGAGATGGGGAAATAACTGGTAAAGCTTAAGAGGAAACGAGGTGTGACTTTTCTTCATACAAACGTATTCCCATATTTTCTCCGTGGATTATAGAACCGGAGCAGTGATATTTTTACATACGATAAATATTTACCATTGGCGTGTATCTCTATAGTTCTATTTGTTTAATAAATTGTTTCTTTTACTAGGAACATCCAAAACCCATTAAAACGCCCAGTGTTATCTGGCGTCTTCGTACGGTACACAAATATGAAAAATAATTTTGAAAAACGAAGGACACAGAAAAGTTTATTCTGATACTCTTTCTAAAAAAAAATCGGTTCCGATTTGGGGTGTGAAAAACGGGATAGCGAAACCTTGATTTTGTCGATTTTTGCTAGGCATAATCATTCCGACGTGCAATTGTCTTTTTCGCATAATATCAGAGAGGCATCTTTGCAGATGCTTAGGTCTTGCGAGAGTGACAGAAAAATATATATTCATTTTAAAAAAACTACCACCGCATATCCTCTTAAGGCAACTTTCGCGGAGGTGGGCACCTAATATGCATAATATTGCGTAGGTATAAAGTTCCTACCTGTTATGTAAATAATCATCACCATAAATCTCTATCCGCACCTGAGCATATGCATCTGCATTGGTAATGTAACGTACCTCGGTCATTAGTTGCATAAAGTAGGGTGATCAGCCTCACGCTTTAGGCGCCCGTTCAGTGACAATGACATATTACAGTGTATAAACACCTTTGAAACAAAAAAATCATATGGACCTTACTAGGAAACGAACCTGAAACCTCAAGTATGGTACGCGAATGTGCTAATCTCTCAACAGCAAGACGGACTTTTTTCCACTTGATTTCCCTTTTTTTTACCTGAGATTCTATTATATTATTTATGTTTTTTTCTTATTTACATAAGGTATGTTAACGTCGTTTTCTGTTTCCAGACGGATGAAGAATACAGTTCTGTGTGCGAAATAGAGCTAGAACCCTGGACGAGTGCTTTCGAATTGATGGATACTCTTAGGTAAAAATTCTAAAAAAGGAAACTGAGTGGATATAAGCCCGCCTCTAGTTATCGGTTAACGCGTTCGGCACCTTGTTTGAGGTCCTGCGTTCGATTCCTGCCAAGATGGACATCAAATATTGTTTTATAAGGTGGCTCTACACTGAAGCATTTCATAGTTTCTGGACTGGCACCTGAATCGTAAGACTGATCACCTAACATTTAATATAAGATCAAGATACTCTGCAATTGGAGCGCCAACACAGTGCCCAATGCACCACTGGGTGTGGATGGGGAAATGTTGATGATATTAACTTTGTATGAAAACGACTTCACAAAACAAAATTACGGAAGAGAAAATATTTGTACTGAAGCCTTTTGTCCGAAAAAAAATCGCTCTGCCGAAAAACATAACATGATCCATAACACAAAACAGTATTAATAAATTATTTGTTATTCAACGATTTTGAATATCATAATACGACTTTTTATGATTCTAACGGTAATATATATAACAAAATTAACCGAGTGAACTTGCATTATAAGTTATAAGGCTTCACCGTTTGGAAAACGTAGCCACGGTGACTTCGTACCCGAGCCGACCGAAACCGAAGTTTTCCGAAAGATAACTTGTTTTATTATCACAGAGTAAACCTTATACAACGTTAGCGGCGCGTCAAAATCTTCGAAATTTAAATACAAATCATGCATACCTAATATTTACAATTAGAATTTAGAATGCTTTCGGTCATTGTGACGTCATGGGAAGTGAAGAAATTTTGAATTTTAAAAAACATTGATGTCTTTTTTCAGTACTTGATTATTAAACGTGATTTGATTCAGTTTTCACGCAGCGCGATTTCTTAATAAATGTAAAATTGAAATAAAGCGATCCAAGTCAATAAACCAATTCTCTAAAAATGAATAAATGTTCTTAACCAACTAATTATTTGCCGATTTTTACATTTTAAAATGAAAATTCTTTCAATAATATTTTTAACGTGTTTTAATCATTGTAGATAAGTAATGTATTATCTCACTAGGGAGTTTATTTTGATATATTATTATATGTTAAAATGGAACGGGTTGTGGTCTTGTGGCTACTGTCGCGGACTCGCGGTTTAGAGTCCGAGGTCCGAATCCTGCTCTTAAACAACTTGGTTTCCATTTTCTAATAGCGAGTTATTTACAACTTGTTGAAAATGTTCCCTAAATAAAGATATTTGGGTTAAACATAAAAATGCAAACACATGTATTTTTTAAATAAATGTTTGTCGCAAATAGCGATATGTCGTTCATATTGGAGTTCTGGTGCCGACCCTTACGTATGGAATTAGAAAAAGAAGGTTGAAAGCAGACTAGTTGCTGTCTAAATGCGATCTTTCAGGCGAATGTGTGTTAAAACTACGTATGATAAGTGCACTAATGTCGAGATCCGTGAATTATGTAAGGCTAGTATAAGTACTATAAGCAGTCTCAAAAAAATTAAGAAATTAGTTCTGCGTTGGTTTGGAAATGTAGAGTGAATGGGCGGCGAAAGAACGGCTAAAAAGATTTACTTTTGGAATGCTGATGGATGCAGATAACGAGGAAGACCGAGAAAGACTTGGAATGCAGAGAAAGCGAGGTATGTATGCAAATACAGAGTGATATGGTTGAGAGATATTCTGTTAATAAAAGTAACTATAAACACACCTATGAGCTAGTGATATTTCTTGATTAATAATACCAAAAAGCTAGGAAAAGAAGAATTATGAACATCTGGGTATGTCCAAATCATTGCAAACGAATTCTGAATTTTTCCCCGACGCATGACGGAATATAAGATATATTTTCATCAGAGATGAAGACCTTGAGAATATAGAGGTTAAGGCATTTACAGAGCTTATGATCTTTCATCGGGTAAGTTAAGTCATAACTTTCCACACTGAGTAACATTAATTATTTTGCTTCCCAAATATGTAGTTTACTTCCATATTCACGAATGGCATTTTTCCGTTCTCTATATATGCTTGATTCGAAAATTATATTTCACATGCGTGTTGGCCCACTATGGTTCTTCAGAATGAAAGTGTGGAGGAAATACAGCTGATGACAGATTTTTAACAAGTTTTTTAAATACCTAGATTTCCATATTATTATCAGCTTCAAATAGATATATAATATCTAGCTTATATCAACAAAATGGTTATTGGATATACAATAAAGCAATGTTTGTCTTCTCTGTTTATATTTTTTGGAAACTGCCAGCCATTATAAAATAAATATTTTCAGCTTAGTTAGTCGATTATTGTATTTTTTAATACCACACGCATACAGATTTAAACGGAACTCGCATAATATAATTTCATATTATGTAGGTACTCGAACACCGTGACTATACGTCCATTGTTATTTCATGGGAATTATTAAATATTTTGTTGTAATCATGATGAAATTTTACTTGTTTATTTTATCACAAATATTTTATTTATTTATTTATTCATTCATTCAAAATTACACTTGTTTAAATAAAATGAACTTATTAAGGCGTCTTAGGCTATGCCCGTGTCAAGCCAAAATAATTTGCAATAAAAAATACATTTTAAAAATAATAAGATTAAATTTTAATGACATGTGATGAAATAGAATAACAATCCAGAAAAACAAGATAAAAGTAATAAATAATAAAATTCCAAGAAATATTATATAAAAAGGTAATCAGATACAAATATTTAAATATGAATTATACAAATTTAGATTCATACTAATCAAATATTAATAAAATTATAGTATCATTGAAATCAATAGAAAAATACTGTAAATATATAAAAACATAATTGAAATGATAATTAAGATATGGTTTCTAGAAACTCACTCTATACTATATAGTAAGAAATAGGGGTAATAAATAATATTATGCCAAATAAGAGTGAGTACCAAATGAAATAATACAAAAATACATTATGAAAAAACATAAAAATATCTAATAAGTCAATATTTGCTAATTGCTAATCTCGAACTTGATTGAAAATTGACAGCCTCGTCCCTATCGATGTGCAGCAACCAATTGCAAACATTTTTCTTAAATACATTGGCATTTGTGGAGTTCTATATGGCTGCCGGAAGTTGATAAAACAAATTCGGAGACAGGAAGGTAAAGTTTCTTTGAGCAAGCTTTGATTGAGTGGTAGGGCCAAGGTAATTAATCCTTCGTGAAAGCGCTAATTGGTCAAAATAAATAAGTGGAAGTGTACCAAGTATTTTTAAAATTAATAACTTATATGTAAATATAAGTTATTACATCAATACTCTCTTTAGTACTTCTTAATTCATATGTATGTTAAAAGGTAATATGAATGTATTTTAAATGTAAGCATTATGCATGCTTGTGTGTATAATAACCGTGTTTAAAAAAAATATGTGTCCCACTCAAGTCTCTAGACTTAGTGGGTAACAAAAATCATAATATGTTATTAAAAATAAATCAGTATAACGATAAACTGGTAATTCTATTCTGCCTTCTTTGCTTACATTCTCTAACGAACCTTCATAGTAATAAAACGACGCTAAGTAGAAAAATTGCATCGTGTGTGACAAAAAAATACTTTAATTACCTGTAACAGAAAAACAAAATAAATATTAAGTTTTACTTGTAAATACAATCAAATTCATTAGAGGATACGCGGTCTGACTTTTATTCATTAAAACGTATTCTCGTATTTTCTTCCTGGATAATGCCACTAGAGCAGTAACTTTTTTACATAGATATTTATCACTGGCGTGTTTATGTCATTTTGCTTTCTTGATAAATTGTTTCTTAGAGGAGCTAGAACCATCCAAAAACTCAAAAAAGCGGCCAGTTTTATCTGTTGTCTTCGGACGTTCGGTATACAAATATGATCGATAGTTTTGCACATGCAGTTTGCTTTTTCGCACAATATTGGGGCAGCATTTGTCATATCTATTCATCAATTTTTTTGTCACCACATATCTTAATAAGTAAGTATTCCTTTGAGAAAGGAATATTTAAGTCTAGGCATTTACAGGGCTTATGACGTGTCATTAGCTGATTTGGGGAGGAAATCCAGCAGGTCTGCAAACATTTGGACCTGCTTAAAGAACTGTTGAATTAACTAACTGGTAAAAGAAGATGTATAAAAATGGAAAATTGTTTTCGGGCGTTGCCTAGTAGGTGAATTGGTTCACTCGGATGAATCTCACCCACGTGAAAAAGGTTTCAGCTCTTTTACTTTGCAAAAATTAACAGATGGGAGAGTTGAGGAAATGTGGATGTTTTAACATAGGCAGAATGGTGAATGTTACGCATGTGTAAAGTGGCCACTTAAACCAGCCAATGACAGGTCATAAACCCTGTAAATGCCTAGACTTCCATATTCCCTTCTCAAAGGTGTTTTCCATTTCTGTTGCAACAAATTTAGATTCGATTGACCTCCTAGGGAGGAAACCTAGCCTGTCTGCAAACATTTGGACATATTCAAAGAATTGTTGGAGTAAGTATTCCTCTTAAATGACATACATAAAAATGCACTGGCAGCTTTCTATCACACTACAGTCGAGAATACGTGCAGGTTAGAATTAGGTACCTATTTCGTCAATTATTACTTTTTTAAGTTGATAAGTATAGCGAAGTTCTTAATTAGATCGGCAATATTTTTTGAAACTTCTATTTGAAAGTGATTCGAATTTTAAAAACTAATACATGAACAAACGAAATTGTTAGAGATTTTTTTTCTTTGAATTGTGTGAATGTCATAGATTTTTAGAAAGCCAGCGTATTTTTCTTTTTATCGGAAATGATTCGTAAGCGTTTTTTCTGTTCTGCACGGATTAAAGAACATTGAATTTAATTGGCTTTTTATCGGAGCCTTTATTTTATATTATTATTTTCATTTTGGAGCTTTAACATTTCTTTTGCAACGACTGCGGTGACTCGGGTAAGTTTTTATTTTGTAATTCGATATGTAGTGTCGCCTTTTCTAGAGTTATTCTGAAATACTTGAACTGATCATTTTTACAAAATGAACTTCTATTTTGTAAACAATGTTTTGAGTATATTTTATCCGAATGTTTGCAGACAAATACTGGATTTAATCCCCTGAGTACATATAACAACACCGACACAGAACTTTACAAAAATCAGCGGACGAAAAATATTAATAATGAAATATGAATGTTCACACATTATAGTTGCATAAATGTTAAACTTTAAGTGATCACTTACAGTTCATAAATCCTGCAAATGGCTATACTTCTATATTCCGTTCTTAATAATGTTATTTATCTCTGTTGTAATATTTACTGTTATTTAGATAAACAACCAACCTTGCCGGGAATGGAGCCCGGGACATCATGGTACTGACCACCATACTATAACATAAGGCGAGCAAACGTACTTTATGATGATAAAACAAGAGTTTATTTCTTATTTAACCCTTATACTGCTAAACAACGATATATCGTTGTTGTTAATCCCTATCATAAAGTTCTAACTAGACTGATGCTGACGTCATAATCCCCAAAAGGGTAAATGAATTCGGGAACTGCTTGTTGCACTTAACCGTCAGTGGTATAAAACATTTTCAAAACATAAACATTACTTATTCGACGGGTTATTATTTAGTTTCGTACCTTTTTCAGGCCTACGGAAAATTTAATACAAAAAATATTTTCTTACGCGCAGTAAAAATTTAAGCATTAAACTGTACAGCAAAGTTTCTTGAAAATGAATAAAAAATAATTTAAAATATTTTAATGAAAACGAACAACTTTGAAAGACGTCACTTGTTCATATGAATCAACCAATGATAAGAGGGTTGTTTAAGATTTCCGGTTTGCTAATCGTCAATGGACCAATCAACAGAACTAACCGAGAAGAAGCGGAAGAGACCTTGCGACGCGGATTAATGTCAGAAATACAAAACTTTAAAAGATCGTAGCGCTTACGATACATAAAAATTGAAAAAAAAGCTTTGTCTATTAACATTTTTTTTTTTTAAACCACTAAACATCCTCATTATAAATTTACTTATGATGTTTAAATTCGCAGTGCTTTTAGGAAAAGAGAAACGTCTAAACACAGGAAACTTCTAGCTAGTCGGGACCTGAAACAGTGAACTTTTTTACATTCCAGAAATAGTGAAATAAAAAATAAATCAATGTTAAAAGTAAGATTTTTAATCACTTATATGACATTTGAGGAAAATAATTATATTCGGTGTTTTCCCCGCTATTAAACCCGATTCAGTGATTACGAAAATATCGATGTACTTCCGTAATGAATAACTAATTGAATACTTTACCTTTAATATAAAAACTCTTATCTAGTGAGGTCCCTATATCACCGGAAAACCCCATAATTAAGAATATAAACAAATAAGTAAAGAGCCATAAAACATAAAAATAATTCACCATGGAACCTAATGATTGTCAATTAGGACGTTTGAATATTAAAAAAATCATTTGTTAATTTATTATAATGGGTACCCACAGTAATAAGAAATCAAAATGTTTTAGCTGTTCATTAGGTAGTAATTATTACTCTACTAACAAAACGTAATTATTACTATAAAACTCTATTCTACAAACTATTCTACAAACAAAACGTAAATGAAGTATATCAGCTCGATATTGATCCAAAAATACTTCAGAAAAAGTTTCTTCGATTTCGTGCTTTTCGGAAGAGTCATATTATTAATTATTATCACTATCACTTAAAAAAATATCGTTATTGTCTTATTCACTTTCGGAATAGGTTCAGCTGCTAAGCCTCCGAGTTTCTCGGCGAGGTACTATTATTTCTTTATCACTTTCACTATCCGTTATCATTTTGAATGATATATTTTGTAAATTTATTCATAATAAAAAGGACGCTTTGCAGAGTTAAATTGTTAGTTAGAGTAACAAAGTAAGATTAAAAATATATATAAATGTAATAAATATGTAATTTACCTCAGCTGTTTCTTAGAAGAGATATCAATTTGTGAGACAGTTGTACAAAAACATTTTTTTTTAAATTAAAATTATATTATAACAACTACCAATCAATAATATCACTTCTTAGTACATTTACCGGATACCTTTAAGTTTCAATCTAAATAACTCCCTACAAACATTTGGACTTACTCAAAATATTGTTGATTAAAATAACTTGAAGAAAAATTTAAAGTATTTTTAGGCATTACCTATGAGGTAAAATAATTTATCCAGATGAAACTCACCGACATCAATAAAGGGTTCAGCTCTTTTAATTTGCAAAAGTCAACAGATAGAAGAGTTGAGGTAATGTAAAAATAATCATGAATGTGGATGTGTAAACATACCCAGAATAGTGAATATTTCGCAGTGTGTAAAGTGGTCATTTGAACCAGCCAATGACAGATCATAAGTCCTGTAAATGCCTAGACTTCCAAATTCCCTTAGAAAAAATGTTTTCCCTCTCTATTGCAACAAATTTCAAGATATATTTTACTCAATTTTTGTTTAGATGCATTGATGGAAGTTGTAGGTTTGATAATATATAACAGAGCACTTTGCCCCGCAATCAACAAAAAAACTATCATAATTATTTCGTTTCAATAATAACAATGCGCCTTGAGATTGCAGTACGAGATCAGTTTTGCTTGTTTTTATTTTCAATTTAGAAAGGGTTTACAACCGCTGTACGAAAATCGTCTATTTGCGGCACGAATTGCCTATCTTGCTCACTCCATTGGGTTTGAATTAGATATTTATGAAATGGAAGATTTTTCTTGGAATTGTTATTAATTGATAAAACAGTAGTGTGTTTGGAAAACAACGTATTCGATAAAATATTTTTGAAATGTATAAATAAGAGGATTTCTGATTAGATTCTTGAAAAACTGCGTAGCAGCGTAAGGGTTAACCCTTACGCTGCTACGCAGTTTTTCAAGAATCTAATCAGAAATCTTATTATTAATACATTTTAAAAATATTTTATCGAATACGTTGTTTTCCAAACACACTACCGTTTTATCAATTAATAGCAATTCCAAGAAAAATCTTCCATTTCATAAATATCTAGTTCAAACCCAATGGAGTGAGCAAGATAGAAAATTCGTGCCGCAAATAGACAATTTTCGTACAGCGGTTGTAAACCCTTTCTAAATTGAAAATTAAAACAAACAAAACTGATCTCGTACTGCAATCTCAAGGCGCATTGTTATAATTGAAACGAAATAATTATGATAGTTTTTTTGTTGATTGCGGGGCAAAGTGCTCTGTTATATATTATCAAACCTACCACTTCCATAAATGCATGCTAAACAAAAATTGAGTAAAATATATCTTGAAATTTGTTGAAACACAGAGGGAAAACATTTTTGCCAAGGGAATATGGAAGTCTAGGCATTTACAGGATTTATGATCTGTCATTGGCTGGTTCAAATGACCAATTTACACACTGCGAAATATTCACTATTCTGGGTATGTTTACACATCCACATTCATGGTTATTTTTACATTACCCCAACTCTTCCAACTGTTAACTTTTGCAAACTAAAAGAGCTGAAACCTTTATTGATGTCGGTGAGTTTCATCTGGATAAATTATTTTACCTCCTAGGTAATGCCTAAAAATACTTTTAATTTTTTATGCAAGTTATTTTAATCAACAATATTTTGAGTATGTCCAAATGTTTGTAGGGAGTTATTTAGATTGAAACTTAAAGGTAACCGGTAAATGTACTAAGTGATATTATTTCTTGGTAGTTGTCATAATATAATTTTAATTTGAAAAAATAATGTTTTTGTACAACTGTCTCACCAATTGATATCTCTTCTAAGAAAAATATTCCGTTACACTAATAGCTAGTTCACGCATAATGGATTGAGTGAGATAGACAACAGTTGCCGAAATTACAAACAGCTGAGGTAAATTACATATTTTTTACATTTATATATATTTTTAATCTTACTTTGTTACTTTAACTAACAATTTAACTATGCAAAGCGTGTTTTTATTATGAATAAATTTACAAAATATATCATTCAAAATGATAACGGATAGTAAAAGTGATAAAGAAATAATAGTATCTCGCCGAGAAACTCAGAGGCTTAGCAGCTGAACCTATTCCGAAAGTGAATTAGACAATAATGATATCTTTTTAAGTGATAGTGATAATAATTTATAATATGACTCTTACGAAGAGCACGAAATCGAAGAAGCTTTTTCTGAAGTATTTTTGGATCAATATCGAGCTGATATACCTCATTTACGTTTTCTTTGTAGAATAGAGTTTGTATAGTAATAATTACGTTTTGTTAGTAGAGTAATAATTACTACCTAATGAACAGCTTAAATATTTTGATTTCCCATTACTGTGGGTACCCATTATAATAAATTAAAAAAAAATTTTTTAATATTCAAACGTCCTAATTGACAATCATTAGGTTCCATGGTGAATTATTTTTATGTTTTATGGCTCTTTACTTATTTGTTTATATTCTTAATTATGGGGTTTTCCGGTGATATAGGGACCTCACTAGATAAGAACTTTTATATTAAAGGTAAAGTATTCAATTAGTTATTCATTACGGAAGTACATCAATATTTTCGTAATCACTGAATCGGGTTTAATAGCGGGGAAAACACCGAATATAATTATTTTCCTCAGATGTCATATAAGTGATAAAAAATCTTACTATTAACATTGATTTATTTTTTATTTCACTGTTTCTGGAATGTAAAAAAGTTCACTGTTTCAGGTCCCGACTAGCTAGAAGTTTCCTGTGTTTAGTTGTTTCTCTTTTCTTAAAAGCACTGTGAATTTAAACATCATAAGTAAATTTATAATGAGGATGTTTAGTGGTTTAAAAAAATAAAATGGTTAATAGACGAAGCTTTTTTTTTCAATTTTTATGTATCGTATTATCAGCGCTACGATCTTTTAAAATTTTGTATTTCTGACATTAATCCGCGTGTGACGTCGCAAGGTCTCTTCCCCTTCTTCTCGGTTAGTTCTGTTGATTGGTTTATTGACGATTAGCAAACCGGAAATCTTAAACAACCCTCTTATCATTGGTTGATTCATATGAACAAGTGACGTCGTTCAAAGTTGTTCGTTTTCATTAAAATATTTTAAATTATTTTTTATTTATTTTCAAGAAACTTTGCCGAACAATTTAATACTTAAATTTTTACTGCGCGTAAGAAAATATTTTTTGTATTAAATTTTCCGTAGGCCTGAAATAGGTACGAAACTAAATAATAAGCCGTCGAATAAGTAATTTTTATGTTTTGAAAATGTTTTATACCACTGACGGTTAAGTGCAACAAGCAGTTCCCGAATTCATTTACCCTTTTGGGGATTATGACGTCAGCATCAGTCTAGTTAGAACTTTATGATAGGGATTAACAACAACGATATATCGTTGTTTAGCAGTATAAGGGTTAAAATGCCTTTAAAACATTAAAAAAAGTTTTTTTTTTAATGCACGAAGGTCTCTTATGCCCCTTTGCTTCATAAACCATCAGCGAAAGTACTTATTCCACATACCCGAAAACCGTTTTAAAGACCCCGGGTTTACCTATCGGTTTCGCTCATACAAAAAAAAACAATGTTTTTTTTGGCTATAAACGAGTTACTCTTTTAAAATTTTCAATTTCATATATCGCGACTTTAATTTAATTTAAGTAAAATAAAAATCAGCAGATGTGAGATTAAAGAATATATAAATTTTACACATACGTAGAATAATGATTGTTCCCATAGCGTGTAAAATAAGCACTTAAACCAGCCGATAACATATTTATTTATTTTTGCACCACAACAGGCCATGAGGCCCAATTACAGTGGTGAATTACATCACAGAACACCCAGGCTTGAGAAAAATCACATTTTAATGTTTGTGTTCTCACCGGGAATCGAACCCGGAACCTTTCGTGTGTGAGTCAAGCGTCTTGACCAATACACCACGTAGGCCGCCATATCATCCCTGTAAACGCCTAGATTTCTATATGAATGTTTTATTAACTTTATCCATCTCTGTTGAAATAGCTGTGTATTGTTGTAGGTATTATGCTTCAAAGAATTGATGAAAATGATCTCAGTTACTCGAATGCTTTGCGAGCGTTCTTAGGTTATTGTAACGCTTCGCTAAAACAATGCACTCATTATCAGGGCACTGCAAATACACGTACGCTATTACATATGTTGTACACATGTGTAGTGTACATAAATACCTACACCTACCTACTGCCAATCTATCTACAAATAAAATAAGAATAATGTATTTCAGTACGTAGGGTCCTATGTAGAATTACGTATTTTTATAATTGGATTTATTTATTAATTTAAACAGTTTATTTAAAAATGCAGTTTATGTAAATATAAAGTCGGGTACATTGTTTTTAGGCAATTTCTTCCTACCTACTCAAACAGTTTAATTTGAGAAAATAAATTGGTCGCATATTGTTGGTTCAATAGAATGGTTTTATATTATTTATTGTTTCACCATTTACTTTATGAAAAAACATTTTGAATTTATTTAAAATGAAAGACTTTGTAATTTTTACCACATAAGAGTTTACCATATTATAACAAACAACAATTTAGGGAAAATACTTGAAAACTCCAAATCAAAAATAAAACTTTTAGAAAAAAGCGGTGTGTATGAAATAACGCGTGGAGATTGTAACAGGAAGTATATCGTCCAAACTGCGAGAAATTTAAAAATAAGAGTTAACGAACACCGCCGTGGATTTTCTAGCCCTAGTTTTTCTGGATACAAACCATTTTTTTCATTCACATAAAATCGAACTTTAACATTATGTCACAAATAAAGGTATTATGATGAATAACTTAGAAAATATTGAAATACAAATAAATAAATTCAGATAATACTTTAATTAACAATATTTTATTCCAACATTCTTCACCCCTGCTATCAACATTCCCCATAATTGGGAAAACTCCACCCCCTCTACCTCACACAGCCTTGCACCTTCTACCCGACCTTATTAAGTTTATATTTACACCTGATGATGGGTAATTCAGAATACCTGAAACTAGTGTTATAATATTATATGTATTAAACTCTTATGAGGTAAAAATTAGAAAGTGTTTTATTTGAAATAGATTTAGAATGGTTTTAGTTTTTATTTTATTTTAAAACCAAATAAAGATTGAAAAAAGAACTAAACGGAAATAAAATTAAGTAAAAATCAGGACTGTTCCATGAAAAAAGGAGGGGGTAAAAGAGGAAAGGAAAGGGGAGAATAGGAAAAACTCAAATATTCGGATAGTGATATTACAGTCGAGTTTTAAACTGGACTGAAACGTGTCTGACGTTAGTGTGTTATTCCACATTTAAGCAGCTACTACTGCGAAAGAAGAGGCAAACAAATTAGAGAGGTGAATGAGTATTTAAACGGTTTTTTATTGATAATCATAGACGAAATTTCATAATAATGTAAATTATTATTAAAAAAAAAAAAACATTTTCCCTTTTCTCTAGTACTTATATATATATATTACCATGTGCTTATGGATTTGCTTCCAGCTCATAGGTGCCAAGGCTACCAGATTACAGAGAGCTTCTTCGGGCAGCTTTTCTCATTCAGCAACAAGCATGTTTTTGTAATACCTCCAGGGCGTTTTAGCCTGTACCTACCAATCTTGTTGCCGACTTAATTTCAGCCGTCTTCCCGGTTACACTGTAGTATGATACCTTAGACCTAACCTTAGGGTAACCTTGGTAGTAGGTAGTAGGTAATACCCACAAAAAGTGTTACTGACAAGATTTCAGTCGTTGATTTCGGTTGTGTTGGGGAACAACAAAATTTCGATCGTCTTCATCAATTACATAGTATTTGATTTAAAACCTACCAATTGTGTTTTAGAGACATATTTCTATCCGAACCGTGTCAATGTAAATTGGAAATAAGGACCATCTCTAAAAAAAGTAGCATGTTCCCTCACTATATGAGGTACCAACATATTTAAAAAAAAAAAGTGAACGTTGTATTCTTATCTGCACAATATCTACACAATGTTATTTTAAGTAGAACAAACACCTTATTGCCCACGCACTATACAATTATTGTTGACATTTGAAATTCATTAAATGGTTCTTATTTTCTAACAACACATTTTAGTCTTTAACTATCTTATCAATACAAACACAACATTAAGTAGTAGTAATAAAGGTACACAATACATTGAAGAATATCATAAATAATGTTATAGGCCCTAGATGAACCTACTTTATAATGATAACGATGACCTCGCTTGGCCTATCTTGTTCAAATTTAGAGAATTAAAATATAATTTGATTAAATACTCGGCAATTCTAAAATTATATAGATTCTCATAGTTATAATGCGTAACCTAGAGCTAGAGAGGAGCCCAAACGTAGGAAAACCATTATATAAAACATTTATGTTTGTAAGTGAAAATTCTTGATGGGAGTTCATTGTAATTTATTATATAAATAAAAGACGAGTGATACTTTAATTCACAAATTTGGAATATTCAGTGACTGGTTTCATCGCTTTCGCGACATCTTCGAGACTGGTCCAAAGTAAACCATTATGTGACTATTGGGTATTAAGTTAAATATTTTATGTTGTGGGAGAAATAGTTGAAAAAAGAGGGAGAACTATGGTGAAGGTGTATAGTGGGTTTTGCACGTCGGCGTCGGTTTAATTGGTGTCCCGACGAAGGGACGGTAAGTGGTAATATACAAACATTTAAAAACAGTTAATAAAATGTTTGACCACAAAGTTAATGCTTTGAATATTCATAATAAAATAATCTTGTTTATTGAAAAAATCATTTCGGCTGCCGCTTCAAAATGAATACCAAAAAAATAAATGAACCTTTCGCGACTCAATTTTTATTAATTCCTTCTTCAAGATACCTGCGGAAGTGTGTAGTATGTAACTACGTAAGTTGAACTAAGGTTTTACCTTGGATTCGAAGCAAAAAAAGATTACTCATTGTACTATGAACGCGCGTAATTCGATGCTTTTAGAGAAGAAAAGGCCAATGAAACTAGAGATCTTTATTTCATGTTTATTTGAATTTCGAAGATTACAAATATGAGAATATGTAATTGTGAAAAAAAACATTAGGTATCAGTTTAGAAAGCGGCTAGAAAATTGATGGAAACAAAATATGCGGCGTAGAAGTAAAACACGTTTTTCTAAAATTGGTAGCTTTAATAACCTATGTACTAGTCGGCCTCGTGGTGTAATGGTCAGCGCATTTACCTAGCATTCAAAAGTTTCGGGTTCGATTCCCGACATGGTTGATGTGAAATATTATTAAATATATTATTTAATACTAGAATATTTCATAGTTCTTCATGTAACAAAAATGATCAAGATACGCTGCGATTAGTGTACCACTTCAGTGCCCTATGCACCATTAGGTGCGGAAAGGGAATGAGGATGATGATGTCGGTATCTACATTAAATATAACTCGACGAATGTTTATGGAAGAAGTATGCTTTTAAATAAAATGTACAGAAAATATCCTGAACACAGTTTTAATTGAACGTAGTTATGCAGAAAGCAGCCAGCCATGGAAAAGTGAATCTGCGATAATAGCACGTTTATAAAACGAAGGAATAATCACATCTTCACGACAGTTGGAATGTTTTTGATTTTGACAAATAAAAAACAATAAATACATTAGTTTTTTTACATTACAAACAAGAATCTTTATTTGACTAGTTTTAATGATTTTTTCAGTACTGTGGGTGTTTTTTGCAAATTGAGAAATGCCGTTTTTGTGATCGACACTTTTTTCAGAAGGTGATTATTACAGTTTGATTGCATGAAAATGGTCTGGCTGTTTTAGCGGAACATAGAATTGACCTTACTCAACCCGAAAACAACAATATCTCATTTTTTCGAAATTGCGGACTGGCTGCTTTCTGCATAACTACGTTCAATTCAAACTTATGATTAATAATATTTTTAATATTAATTTTTTAAAAAAACATTCAAATAGGTATCATAAAACTCCAAAAAAAATATGGTCTAATAAAAATAAAAATATACTTTAGTAGCAAAAATATCAATTTACGTAAATCTGGTGGTCTGTTGCGAAAATGTTCCAAAGTGATCGATATATTTAGAAAATCCCTGCACGGTGAATGCACTCAGCCCAGCCCGGTGGGGGTGAAGGAGGAGAAGTAATAAGTTCCTTCTATAGATGGCTGCAGCTGCAGCTTGCTCTACACACCACCCTCTACCCTCCGCGGGTATAAGGGTGGCGGCGTACGAGGTACGAGGAAGATGAAGTTCCTTTCAGTGACAATATTGATAGAGTGAAGAGAATCGCGAAAACTGATTTTCTTCACCAAGTTCTTCCTCAATTCGATTCCACCGCACAAACACTCGAAATTACTCGAATGCATTGTGCTTGATTTTGTAATTTCTTTTAAGTCTAATGATATTTCTGCCGTTGACTTCAAACAGGAACACTTTATCGTGAATTATTTTACATTGATAGCTGATACGAGAACTCCCTTTGTTAAATATTTTAAAGCGCAGTAAAAACATTGTTCCAAATACCAAATATGTTGGTATCTACACGTTTTATCAGATATGTACCTACTGCACTCTTATCGACAATGTTTTCATTTTATAACGACTCGGCATACTATTAAACATACATTAGTGGGTTAAGTGACTACACACTTACACACTACACACCCGTGCGAGTGTGATACGGTTCAAAAGTGGAGTAGGTACTGGGGTAAAAACAAGCGACAGTTTCGTTGAATGGGTTTGCCAAAATTCGTTCATACAAGTTGCCTCGCGTTGTTCATTCTGTGCGGAATCTTGGCAGGGAACCTCCAGAAGTCATAAAAGCGTAAAGTACATAAGACCTCACGTAGAAAGCAGAGAGAAGAGGATAGTCCCAAAGAGGGCGTGTAATAATCCGTCAACCTGTTGCGACTTGTGTCCTTCCCTAAGAGGCGACATTAACTCCGCCTCGGGAGCGCGAGGGAAGAAGGATAAGGGATGGAGTACTTTACTATTGGGAGGTATTAGATTCCCTTACCTAACCCAACCTAACCTAACCTAACCTCGCCGAGCTTAGAGGGGTTGCATGGGAATTTTCGATACTTTATTTCATTCATTATTTGAATACCGAAGGGGTAAATTTTCAAAACGAATCTTTTTGATTTATATGTATGAACGAATAACGAAGTTCTGGGGCAAACGGCTACGAGAATTCCAAGCGATCAATGTACATTTTAGAAACGTGCCTGGTTTTTGTTTATTTGTATTTTTTCATTGTATTACGTAGTACAAGTTGTAAGTTGTATTTTCAGTCGATTATGAATATACAGTTTATAGGAAACCTTGATTTTTAATCAAATACTTAGGTAGTTCTTATCTGTTAATGGTGTTTATTTTATTTATCAATTGATAACGCTTCGTGATAGAACCTACAACTCTGTGAATATAATAAAAAAATATAAAGTAATATACCAGTTAAATCTGAATTAAAAGAAACATTATTAATTTAAAGCAATTGTTTATTACTTTATTGACACCTCTTAATAATTTAACTATGTCGACTGGTTTCGGGCCAGCCGTAAAAAAGTGTTTGCACATTTTTTATTTAATTATGTTAGTATACACGACACGCAATGCCACGGATGTATAATATAAAGTACATATGTGGAAATAAACGGATTCATAATAATAATAGTTTATACTAAAATAACATAATATGTTATAAACAAATATACATAATATAATACTGAAATTGATCACGCCTTTAACGACACCTTTTATTTTACTTTTAAATACCTGTAGTACTTTTTGTAAAACAGTAGGTAGGCAGGTACTTAATGTTTTAGACATTTTATATTAAAATTTTCAGAATACTTATCTGAAGACTGTTTTTACTTTGAAAGAATATTTTACCGCAATTTCTAATTATTAGATCGTAAAAATGGAAAATAATTTTCTAATATCCGTTTAAGCGTCGCTGTGCTGCGTCTGAAGTTTAGTGGATGTTCGCTTCAGAAATTCTGTCCATAAATCTAATTTACTATGTACATTGTACATACGTAGATGAGACGCTATTGGAAGTGCAAAAAGTCCTCTATTTTACACCAAGGAAGCGGTTAACCTCGACTAAAAATTCAATATCTTGATCATCAAGATTTTAAATAATAAACCTAAATTCCAAGGACAGGCAACGATCGTTCAACTAATTTGGCAGGTTACGTTTTTATTTTTATAGATAAGATATTTATCGGTGTCAGTAAAAATATTATATCAGAAGCGATTGAACACAAGTAGTAGGATGAAAAGAGATTCTAACGACTTCACGTAGTGACTGTCCATATATTGAAAGTACTTTCCTTTCGATAAACTGTCTCTCTAGAATATCACGTTTCATACTCATCTGATATAACCAATAAAGCGAAAGCCGAAAAACCACCTGTTCAAACAGAGCTTCTGTGTTACAAACCTATCCCAATGACATTTCTTGTTGTAGCTATTTATCGCGATCAACCTAAAATAATATACAAAAAGTATCTAGTGTTTCTGGTTCGCATTTCGGAAAACTTTTAAAATTTAATTACTAGGAAAAACCAATAAGGTAATCTCGATCTCAATAATTAATAATCGAAATCCGTTAGGTACCTTTTTAAGTCCGGTACTTGTACAATATATTTTATTTTAAGAATAGATTGGTTCCACGCGAGTGTAAAAAATACAAGCGTTATAATATTATTTAACTACCGTGTTCTGTGTTTTTGCATTTGAAAATCGAAGCCACCCGGTGGAAAATGAAGAAAGTAAAAAAAAGACATTATCGTAAGGTTGGCTATCGATTGCGGGCGACGCGCATGCGCTAGAAGACTGAATACATTACTCGGGTACCGGCGAAGTACTTTGCGAATGTATGTACGTCCAAATTTGCAATTACAACGGTAGTCGGTAGAAAGTTTTACCCCTCGCTCGTCTGAAAATTTTGCAGCGCCACCACCCCAATACCCTACACCTAACCTAGCCACGGTTACGTGCAAGTGTGTACAACTCTACATACTACACCTACATAGAGGAGCAGGCGATAGGAAGGAAAAGGACGAACTTCCATCGCACCGCAGAACCAAACACCCATATTAGGTACATAGCTGCTGGAGCCGGAATTTCTATATCTTGTACCTTTATATTATTTCTCAGATATGACGCTTTTCCTATCCGAGATAACACCTTATTATGACAAGGAAAACTTTATCCAATTAATACTTGAATTGTTTTTTAATTACAAAATGAAGATAATTACGTAAAAAAATCCAGTGAAATTACTTTTAAAAAGCAAGTTTTTAAAGAAATGTTCGCTAACTTATAACAACAAATTTTGCGACGTAATCGTGATAAAATATTGACGGGGACTATAAAAAGTCAAATTCATTACGGAATATTGGAGTTGGCAAGTAGCTACTACAAAAAACCTTTTCAATATTTCTATGTTTTTCGTAATAATATATTATGAACTTGCTGCGAACACGTTTGGAACATAAAATACAATTGAATTGATTTTTTCAAATTACGTCAATAACTATGTAGGTAACTAACGAATTAACTTATGTAACAAATGTTAAAAATATGGTTAAGTACTTTCTTTTTAAGACAGGTAAACTGTATTTTTTGTGTTTCGATAGATAAGTACTACACGTACGTAAAAATCTAAACAAGGTATTAGGAATACGAATGTATGTAGATACGTTGGCTATTAGCTTTTCAGTTCATTCAAAGGACATCGAACTTTTGTCTATAAAACAAAGGCTTTGATAATACTGGCGTACTGGATGTAGCAGATAAAACAATATTAGAATAGAACAGTACCTACCGTACCGTATTTTGAAATGCCTAACTGAATGAATAACATTAAAGTTTTATGAACTTTTTTTATTCTTTTTAAATAAATATTTGCGTTCTTATGATTTACCCAAATATTTAATTTTGAGGGCCATTTTCAACAAGTTGTAAATAACTCACTATTAGAAAATGGAATCGAGTTATGGTAGAGAGAGATTCGAACCACGGACCTTTAGTCCGTGAGTCCAAGACACTAGCCACAGGACCACAACCCGATTCTTGAATGTTCGTTCGTTTTTTTTTCAACTTTTATAAAGTGAAAAACGTGTATAATTTTTGATAAACTCCATGGGGGATGTACTCCAGTATTTGTCTACAAACATTAAAACATACTTAAAATATTGCTCTTTAAACGCGTAATTTAAAAAATACAGTTAAAATTGAAACGTCGCGTCGTTTCACCGGCAATATCTGTAAGGTGATTTTTTTCTAAAAGTATTCTTTATTACTGAAAGATTACACAATTTTGTTTTAACAGAATATACATAAATATTTTTCCAAATAAAATTACGTATTTTTCTATTTTGCTAGCAATAAAAAAAGTTTTAAAAATTACGCCATCAAAAGGTACATTATTAAAAATATTACTTAACATATATTGACAGCGCAATGACGATAATATGTTGCAAGGATTCAGTAAGATAATTTTGTGTTTCTTTGTGGTTTTTGATTATTTAGAATAAACTTGCAGTATTGTATTTTAAACTCAAAAATACCCTTTTAGCTAAAAATACATAATTTTATGTAGCTTTTCCCATAATATAATTACAATTAGGTTTCATTAAAAATTATTAGTCCAAGATTCGATTGACAAATTTCCATGTAACTATAAATAACCACGTGCCTACCGATGTATTTAGTAATTCGTCCAAAGTATCCGATACACAAAACGCGGAAGTTAGGACGTACCTACTAAGAGAAGCCTTGAAAAGTTGTTTACCAATCTAACTATTTGTATTCACCACAATTTATAGATATTAAGATGGTACATCCTACTACTATATTCCACATCACAGTTGTTTATAAATCAGTCAAAAAATTAAATCGATATTTCTATTGATTTTATCTGTCTTACCACAGTAAAAAGATTAGCTATTTATAAAACATCTTAACAGTAAAAACCATTTCAGGGTCGTCGTCAAACTGATCGATTACTCGATTGAAATAATGTGCTCTTAGTTTAAAAATAATATTTACCTTCCCATATAATTATAATATATACCTACCAATATTATAAATACAAATTTTTCATTTGAATTTACTTTTACGGGTACATGTTTCAGGATTTAGACCACAGAAACTAGTCGACCGATTTCTGAAAATGGTGTTTTAAAACTTGAATTGCTTAGCTCATTTTTCGAGGTAGTGTTTAAAAATATTAGTTTTTCGAACATTTGTGGAATTTCTCCACACTTTAAAAACCCCGCTACGCAAACAAAATATGGTAACGGGAATATTTTGACGGAGTGGGTATAAAAAAATGTAAAAAATAAGCAAATAATATAAAGGTAAAACTCATAAACTCATAGAAAAAAATATAACATACCCCGCCTCCACCTCTGCCCCGACCGCGACCTCTGCGAGATTCTCCTTTGACGGTTTGCAGGGTTCCATCAGGACCGAAAATAAGCTATAACAAAATGAAAACCAAAATCATAAAACAAGAATAACTCAAACTATGAAAATTAAATAATGTAAGGAAAGGGAAAAAATAATAATTCGGGATGTTCGATATGCCACTGGCATCTGCGAGCGGAAATTAACACTAAAAGGTCTTTGGTTTGCGTCTCGACTAACTGAAGTTTCATTGTTTTCCGCACGATGGCCGTTGAAAATGATATGCGAGCTTTCGTGATACGAAGATAGAGCTTTCGCGCGCGAAAAATGTAACAAAAAAATCACAATACATCAATGTGAAGGATATTACAATATCTGAAACATAAATACAAATTAGTATTATGAGTAAATTTGTCAAATATGTGAAGAAATAATATTTTTAATGAAACAAATGTACTTAAATATCGAGAAGAATACATAGATAAACAAAACAATAGGTACGGTAGGTATAAAATACAAGAAAATTGCATGCATGTTAATACAAAAAAATGTTTAAGAACATCTGTTTCAAATAAAAAAATCCACCTAATGGAATTTCTCGAGAGATTAATAAATTCTGAAATATGTAAAACAATATTTTTTGGATTATTAAGAAGGTTATTTAATATTCATAAATATTATTAGGAGTCCGTTTGAAAAGTTAAACTATTTAAATAAATCAATGCCATGAAAGTTAATTCAGTTACACGACTGGATAATGCATTTATTTCATTTATATAAATAAAATTATACCACCAATAAATAAGAATACTATTTTACGATGGCATCGTTAAAAACTCTTGTTTTTATTAAAATAATTTCAAACACATGTATGAAATGTCGAGATTCGTGCATTATGTGGCTGAGACAAGTATTGCAGACAAAATCAAAAATGAGTGCTGCGTTGATTTGGACACGCAGAGCGAATGGACAGCGAAAGAACGGCTAAAATGATTTCTGAATCGAATGTTGATGGAGAAAACGAAGATGACCGAGAAAGGCATGGCATGACCAAATTTAACAAATACTTAAACATGGAGATGTGAAAATTCTGAATAATTGGCATGCTTGCATGAGATGATGTACAAATGTGGAGGACGCGAGGCATGTACAGAAAGACTGCGTGATACGGCGTTTTATCCTTTTTAAAATTAATTTATTTTAATAAATTTACGGACAAGTCCATTTTGAACATGTATTTTAAACGAAAAAGACAATCGTATGCATTAAATAAAACTAGAAACGAAACATCAAAAGAAAAAGACAAATAAATATAATGGACAAACATAATTGGATCCAGATTGATTACAGATGTGTGGAATTTATTCAACATTATTATTTAATTTTTAGTTGGTTTATAAAGTCATTTAATTTATAATAAAAATAATTCAAATCTTCATTTTCGTTAACGAGTTTGATGATTAAAAATACAAATGTAATACCAAATATTACTTCAATCTTTTTGATAGTAATGGTTATTAATGTAATTTATATGGATTGTGTATAATACTGTTTTATTATGTTTCATATTTTATGTTTTCTTAGCGTTTTGGATTGTATTAACTAATATATTATGTATAGTCACAAACATGTTTTCTTTTTATGCAAGGTCCCAAATGAGTTTTTTTTATAACTCCTGGGAGTATATCATGTTTTATTGAAAGTAAAATTATATATTTTATTGATAATAAAAAAAATATATAAAAAATGTGACAATATGAACATAATTTAATAAAAATATTTCCCAATCAAATGTGTCGGTCAATTCGCCTCGACGATCGCGTAATCTATAATATCCTACATTCTATTCGACGAGGAAAAATAAAATAATTCTTTCGAAATTGTCGGTAGTTTGATTAGTTTTTTGTTGTCTGGGCGGCTGTTGGCCCTGGCCCCTGGCAGATGCGCGGCACATGGCGCACACCTGGCCGCGGACAAACAGGGTTGCCACAACCCACAACCGGCGACACTAAAGGTAAACATTCATTTACTGTAACTGGTGACTGGCCACACTCCAAACTGTAACTCGCAAACTGGGCGCTGTCGAGCAGAAATTGACCAATCTCAGAAGGACGAAATTATTATAAACATTTATTTTATTTGGGACTTTTTACGGCCATAACACAACAAGTAGAATTATTTTAATAATAATACAGCAAATTAAAAAAAAATCTGTTAATCTGATAAAATATAATACAGAGGTGGGGAGTTTACGTAATTGCGTGTGTGTTAAGTTGGTTTTATGTATGCATGTGTGTGTGTGTGTGTGTGTATGTAAGTGCGCCTAAAAAAATAGAGAGGGCTTGGTAAGAAGTTCGATTGTTTAAAAATATGTTTTTACATTCAAAACCTTTTATAATAATATTTGAAGTTAAATGATGTTATGATGCTTTGACTATGTTTTTAAAATATGGTAATTAATTATGGTAATATGGGGAGTGGAGAATGTAGTTCAATGGAACCAGAATTCTAGACGAGTGTTTTTGACTCAATGGCTTCTCTCAGATAATCTCCTAAAAAGGAAAATGAGAGGAGATATGTCTACTTCGTATCGTAGTTTTTGGCACGACCGCCTACCTTGGTTGAGATCCTAGATTTAATTTCTGATAAAGTCGAAATGAAATGTTTAAAACAGGGTTCTAAAATATCATGATATTTATATATGTAAATTCCGAAATATCCGATATAATATGAAGAGTAGAAGATACAAAGGGTGGATGTCAACTTTTCTGTGTTTTAAACTAATAATAGCATTTTACGGCAGTTCACGTGTTCTACATTTCTGTTTGATAATGGGTATATAGAGAGGATGTCAGTTAAATACTGGAAATAAAGCGATAATTTAATGAAAACCATTTTAAATCATTATTACACAATATATGCTATTTACACTAAGCATGTTCCTTTATATTTATAAGTTTATTTTAATGTCCAAGAAGTTTGAAAACTTAAAGACTTTATTTCTCAAAACTTCATTTTTTAACATTTATATATTTTATATCCTGTACCCTGGACCATCTATGCAGGGGCCCTTGAACACACAGAGATTGAGGCATTTTAGAAAGGGGTCCCTTTAGAATTTCGAGGCCCCCATCACGTCGGGGCTCTGGGCTCATGCCCCACGTGCCATTATGTAAAAGATGGCCCTACCTGTACCCTTTTCATGTTTATTGATAATATGTATCCAATATATATCAAAAAGTGATATTCAAATTAAATATTATTTTCATTCATTTTCAATATGAAGACTTAAAATTAAAATAGATGCTAAAAATACGATAAACATAATATTTATTAAACATGGAAAATTACAAACGATAAACTGAAATCAAAATATGTAAGTTTACTATCGGTATATGATTTGGAATCGTCATTAGCATGATGTGTGACCTTATGCTTCCCAAACCTCATTTAAGTTATGTCTGCTTCCATAGTGTTGACTAAAATATTTAAAGAGGAGCACCAGTTTCGCGTCCGTTTCACTACCTATCATATCTCTAAGTTTACACTGAATTAAACCTATAGTGCCCGGGGATCTCAGCAAAGTTAAACCCGGAGAAAGGTAGGATTGTCTCGCAAAAACAAGGACGCCTACTAAATAACATATTTTTTAAAAATAACAGCTGTCTTTTTAATGAGGAGATAAGGCTTGCACATATTAACTTAAATAAAAGTACATTATGCTATACATATTAAAAGAAGGGGAATGTGGAATCAGATCACGATTTTGGAAGGAGAGAGAAAGAGGAACCAAGGAAAGAAGAGGAATAAAAATATGTATATAAAAAAACAATCAAATACAGGGAGGTCAGGATTCTAAGGATATTAGTAATGTTACAGGCGTTTCTTGAAGGTGGCTAGGGAAGGTGCATTTTTTGTATTAAGAGGTAGCTCATTCCAAATCTAGCACCTTGAACAGAAAAGAAATAGCCGAAAAATGATGTGCTCTGTCGAGGAATGGAAAGTGTTCTCTCCTGAGAAGAGCGAAGAGAAAGAACATGATCTAAAAGGTAAATGAAATTCTCAGCAAGATATTTTGGATCGCAGGGGTTGTGAAGAATATTATAAAGAAGCGAGAGAGATTTAAAGTTTATGCGCTGATAAAAACGAAGCCACTTAAGTTCGGAGTGAAAGCGTGGCGGTCATACTTTTTGAGGTCGAAAATAAAGCGGATGCTTTGATTCTGCAAACACTCCAGACGATCAATGAGTTTCACATTGGCGTCAAGATAGCAAATATTAGCATAGCACAGAGAAGATAATAGAATAGATTAGGACAGATTTTTTTGGTTGTGGTTGGAATAAAATTCTGAAGTCTTCATTGAATGGAGGGGGTGATAAAACTTCTTCCAAACCTGAGTAATCTGCTCTTGCCACGTTAAGTTTTGGTCCATAATAATGCCAAGATTTTTAACTGTTTTTGTCAAAGGAAAGATTTAGAAAGGACTACTAGGGTAGGGAAGGTTGAAAGATTTAAAAAGGAGATTTGTCTATGGCAACCAATTATAATCGCCTTAGATTTTTTCGGATTGATCAATAATAGCCGTTATCTTTGGACCAACAAGAAATCAAATTATGTAAATATATGTAACGTAAAAGTAAATACAACATCTTGTAGAACAGAAAATTTTCTTTCAAATTACGTATAACCTTAACCATTGTTTAACTTTCGATGCTCATTTTTAAATTTGGAAAAAAACGGACACAAATTATGTGAACACCGTATTCATCATATTTTTATATTTATTTACATAGGAATTTTTACAAAAAAACCTGCATATAAATAAACTTTTCAGTCTTGCGGAGTTATTGTCAGCCTCGTGGCTTAGTGGCTCAAGTTTGGCTGCAATGAAACAGGTCCCAGGTTCGGTTCCCGACGTGCTTGACATGAAATATTCATTTGAAAATTTGTTTTTACAAGGCGATATTTTTATATATTCCGGTCAGGCATCGAACACTATCTTATTAATATTGGTTGATGCAATGTTTAGTTTGATACATACATCTAAAAACATATGTAAAAAACTAAGCAGACGTACTATTTTAACAGAATTTTAATTACCTATTTGCTTTTAATGCATTCTCAATATTCATTAACTTCTATAACGTTGAATTAATCCTATCAATATTAATTACATTTTTTTATCATTCTTCAGGTTAGACGTTTAATGTATAACTACACCGAGCTCATTTGATATATGTATATGAACGCGAAAACTATCATTTCTCTAAGAAGCTATTAGATTTACTGACGTTTTTGATCATCTAAATACGATAAGCACAATTTATATATATATTACACTGCAATATATAAATTACAACCATTTACAGTTGTTTTTTGTCAAAAAAGCCTACCGGTATTTTTCGCTCAATCGGGTCTTTTCAACATTTTTTTCTCTTTTCAAGTGGCGTGTGTCCGTTTGGCGCGTGCTGCCTATCTTATTTATTGACAAGATTATTTTTACAGCCATTGTGGCACATTCTTTTCAGAAATCTGACAAGACTAAAAGATAACGGTGTGTTAGTGATAACAAAACCTTTTTTTAAACATACTATATAACGGGGAGGTTTGTAAGGACCGAGGACATCAATATAATATATTCGATACGAAATAGCGTGAAGACATTGAAAAATAGCCGTAACTTCAAAATGACAACGGAGCAGCTGCACCAAAAAAAGTGAAGTAAAATAAAAAACGGTCTTTGTTTTTTTAAGAAATTGTATCTTATGAATGAAATACGACCGATCGCAGTTACTCAAAAATACAAATTTAAAATTTTGAGGGAACAAAATTATTTTAATGAAAATTTATATTTCGTATTTCTTAAATTGGTTTTTATTTCTTTCTCAAATACTGTATTGTATTATATTATGAATATTATCGTATTTCGGGGCAACCCTACAACCCAGCACGAGCTGGTTTCGGAACATAAGGGATGTCATAAGGGACGCGAAGGAATCTAAAATAGGAAATTACGTATAACAGTGTAAAAAAAGGACTATGATTAGCAGCATGAGGGGTCCTTTCGGGGCCTTGACCTCGTTTTGGAGCTTTAATTAAAGGTTTTAATAACTAAGAAATAACTTAATCCTCGGGATCATACTTTACGAATACTTAACCTTAATTCTATTTTATCGTTTTTGAGCTGACAATCGTCACGCAATACTAATTAATTTTTCATGATTGACGTCAATAGTACAAAGTACTGAGGAGGGTGGGTATTTATATAAACTTAAATAAGGAAACAATAGAAAACGTAATATTAGTTACTAATCGTGAAAAAATGACATTGATTGTATTTTATTCATTCTAAACTTGCTGTTGGAAAAAAAATCTGCTTATTTTTATCAATAAATGTTTCAGATTTGTACATCGATATGGGAATTAAATTTTTTTTTATTTGTGTTGAGTTTATTTTGTAGAATTCCATATCCTGATATTTCAATCAAACTAGGTATTTAATTTGAAAATAAATAAATTAGTAGACTCAAATTAGTGTTTACTTTCAATATTAAGATTGTATTTAAAATACTGCAATACTGCATATTTAAAATACATACATAAATCCCACCTTTGTAGAATAAAAATGTGCGAATAATTATGATCAATTTATTTAGTATTTTGTGTAAAACAAAGGAAAAAATATTTTAGATCTTAATAACTCCCTGGGAGGAAGTCCAGCCTGTCAACAAGCATTTGGATATATTCGTAACATTGTTGATTAAACTAACTGGTATAGGAAGAAGTATAAAATTAAAATACTGTTTCAGGCGTTGCCTAGTCATTAAAATAATTCAGCCTGATGAATCCTACGCACATCAATAAAAGTTTCTGCTCTTTTACTTCATAAAAGTCAACAGATGGAAGAGTTGAGGAAATGTGGATGTTTAAACATAGGCAGAAAGGTAAATGTTTGCACAATGTAAAGTGGCAACTCAAACTAGCCAATGACAAATCATAAGCCCTGTTAATGCATATACATATACACCCATATAATCTTCTCAAAAATGTTTTCCCTCTCTGTTGCAACAAATTTAGAAAATATTATTGATTAGTATCACCGTATCATAATATATTACAATGTTACGAAGGTTAAAATGTTGCATTAAAATAACTTACCTTCATTTTTGATTTTTTTATTTCTTTTCTTTCTTTCATCCTCTTGCTGTTTCTTTCCAAACTCATTACATTCCTTATCATATAATACGCATACTTTAAGTATTTTTGTATATAAGTTTTTATGTGCAAGCTTTATCTACCACTAATTTAAAAATAAATACTCATACGAAATTTAAAAAGAAATAAGCATAAATTTTTACTAATCTTTTTTTAGGCAGACTGGAAGACATTGCTTCTAATAATAATCCCGCCAAAGTGATTTTTTTATGTCATTGAAGTGTTAAATAAATTTGAAAGTAAATATATTATGAAAGTACGTGTACGTGATGTTTTCTAGCATCACTGGTGTATAATGTCTCGGTTTTACGGGACCTCGACTCGCATGTTTTATACGTTTATGATTCATACCATTAATTGTAGTGCTTTCACACTTATAGATTACGCAAACAGGGTATAGTCTAAGCTTAAAACCGAGTTGCACAGTTTAAACCCTCGCTGTGCCAGCGGACCCTCCCACGTGTTGTACGCGTCACCTTCTCAGTTCTCACTGGAGTAAAGAGGAGGTTCAGTGGTTTTTAATTTTTTAAAGTTTTGTATTTCTGAAATCAGTCCGCGTGTGGCTAGGTTTGGACGAGGACCCAGTATTGAAGAGTATAACGCGATCCCTTGTCTAGCCCTAGGGCTACGGGTGAAGACCTCAACGGCTATGATGGCGGAGATGAACTGCATCAGTACGGCGGTACAGGCGGAAGGGGCGCGAATCTTCTCGGCTGTCAGGAGACAGCGCAGCGGCGTCGGGCAGGATGTTGTGTCGAGGAGAGCAGCGGAGGAACAATAGCCAACGGTGGCATCCTAAGCCCTAAGCCCTGGTTATCATGAGGGGTTTCTGCCTCGGCATCAGGTGGCAAAGGGTCGTAAAAAACACACCAAACAACAAATCTCCTAGTCCGACTTGTAAACGTGTGAAGTAAATGGGATGGGACATACCGCCCGGAGGAAAAAGAAAAAAATATCGTTTATAATTATAATTTGTACCAAAAACATAAACTAGACACTAAAAAAATCCAATATAAATCAAACCTTGAATTAAAATAATCATATTCAAAACACTATAATCTCTTTTTTATGTAGAGTGAGCTAGTAATAATAATTTAATTTTGTATTAATATTATGACGTTTCATTATTTGTCAAAACATTTGATTTTTCTAAAAATCGTCTTTTCAAAGATTTAAATATGAAATCTATTCGAGTTACTTTAACTATTATATTATCATGATATTTAGTTGGTGACTGATTTTTTAAGTTAAAAATGTGCAAAAAACATTTTTACCTTGACATTGTTAAATAATTAAAAAAAACTTATAAACGCGAGATGATCTCTAAAATGAATATTTTTTCTTAAAGGTGCTTTCAAATTTGATTTAAAAGGCACAGGTGCTCGAGAATTTATTTAAAGGGGTTCCTCGTGAGCCTGATTTGAAATAAACAGGGCACTGACCCCCTTAATTTTGGCATGCATGGGGTGCAAAACAGGGGCGTGTAGTGTCACTAAACTTTTTAACCTGTACACACAGTTTTATTAAATAGGTAGGCTTCAAATGCGGGGTTATAGAAACTAGGGTGCTCGGTGCATTAATATTAATGGCGTTTCTTAATTCGTAATGGAAAACCTTCGGAGAAAGATATATTAAGGAGCGAAAAGTGTCGAAGAGCACTCGAGGGACGGCAAATGAAAATTGATTTACAAAAATTATGCTCTTGTTAAAATATGACACCTGCTTTAGAGTAAACTATACACGAATTTGTTCTGCGAAGTTTTCAATTTTTCATTAATTAACTATAAAAGTTCCGTTTATTTGCAATATAATTTGTGTTTGTTCATAGTTACCATCCATCACAAATCATATGTATCCCAAAATGGTATCTAATGTAATACTTATGTGATCTGTCATGAAAATAAAATACGTTCAAATATCGACATTAAATTCGTTTAAAGCTCATGTTTCTACTACATGTAGTTTTGATATAGAAAGATAAATAAAAAATTGTACATATGTTGTTTATTTTACATCTTTAGAAAAATATCGCGCCCCCAGGAGTAAACTGCCGTAAGTCTAAATTTGACTATTGAGTTATGAGTGCAGCTTAACCATTTTTCTCTTTCTTAGGAAAATACTGACGTATTTCTACAATTCGGTCACTTGGTGTAATGGTCAGCGCGTTTGCCTACCATTCAACAGGTCTTGGGTTCGATTCCCGGCATAGTTGATATGAAATATTTATTTGAAAAAGGGTGTTTTCACACTAGAATATTTCATAGTCCCTGGTAAGACTGATCATCTTACGTTCATGTAATAAAAAATATCAAGATACGCTGATATTAGTGTACCAATGCAGTGCCCTATGCACCACTAGGTGCGGAAAGGAAATGATGATGATGATGATTTCTACAATTTTAATATATTAAAATAAAATCACTTTGTTTTTATGTACCATTTATATTTTTATAATTTGACATCCACTAGTTTCGGCAACACTATGTCTTCTTCAGGGTTAATTACAAACTAACATAACACATGTAAAATTTTCACAAAAGCGATGAAACTGGTCACTGGTTATTCTAAAGTTTATCACTCTTTTTTTAAATTCCATAATAAGTTATAAATAATATTCGCAAAGTTGGTGAAACCCATGAGTATTACAAAAAAAAAAATGGTTTCTTAAAATTTTTAGATAATGAAAGCAATTGATAGAAATTTAATTGTGTTGGGTGGCTGCCAGAAATTTTGAATAAAGCAACTCTTAATGAGAAGGTTCAGTGGTTTTTGGTCTATTAAACCAAAATAAAAATTATGTATCGTATTATCATCGCTACGTTTAATTATGTCAAATTACTCCTCACGTGACGTCACTAGTTTTCTTCGGAGAGCTGTCCTGATTGGTGCGTTGGCTTCCCAGAAACCGGAAATTTACCACAACACTATCATTGAAGAACTTTTGACGTCGTTTAAAGCAGTTAATTTTTATTAATTTTTCTTACATTTTAGAGAAACTTCGTGGTACTATAGGACGGGCGCACCCGTCAAATCGTAAAAATATAAGTGGTTCATAAAAACAATGTGATTTTATTTTGATATATTAAATAATAATGTTCCACAAAGTAAGTGCTTCAAACATCAAAAATCTACAATTTTATTTTGCGTATACCACAAGGTATTCTTTAAAATCAATTGAGTAAACTATCGAGAAAAACATTGCAGTAGTTATGATGCTACAGTTTTCTTTTCACAATTGAGAAAATCCTCATTTGACGGCTAAATTATTTTTTAGAGTATTTACTCTAAAAAATACTTGGCATTATAATGTCAAGATACATTGTTGCTCTCCTGCGAAATAGCCAATATCTAGATATACCACAAGGTACTTCTAGGGGTGCGATATGTGTGGATTTTTCAGGACAACGGTAATTCGTATCTTTCACAGCATACTCGTAAATAAATACTAGCGCTTTCACACATAAATTACACAGACTAAATTCGAGTGCCGTGTGGAGCAGGTGACCGGCTAGACGTCAGAGTCGGACCCTCCCGAAAATAATAGTAATTTTATACTTGGAATTATTCCCATAAAAAAACAAAATTTCGAACATATCTTTATTATAATGATTAGCTTAATTTAATGTGAGTTTAAACGTCAATATATTGAATAGGAACATATTTTACCAGTTGGGTGAGGGCGAATTAGAGTTGAAAATTGACCAAATTAGGCTGGACACTCATGTCCAGTTGGAGGCTAACTTGAGGGGTTCGTGACGTCACACTGGGAGTGTTGTGAATGGGGAATTGTTTATCATAGGTCGGGGTCATGACACGAGTAGGTACAGTGGCAAGTGGGGCAGGGAAGGAGGGGGAGGGGGAGGGGGAGGGCAACCTTTACTCGGGCTCGAGAATAGAATAAGTACTCTTCTTCAAAGAACAAGAAACACTGAAATATAAAAATACTGTTATATAGCCTAACTAAAGATAACTCGGTGAAAAGTCTAAGATAAAAAATATTTATATACCTACTACAAAAAGTATTTTTGTAAATCATCAAAACAATAATGAAGTTACGAGTACATAAAATTTTTAAATAGTTTAAACGTTAAATTAAAATTTTATACTCTCAGCGAAAGAAAACTCTTGCATAAAATAATAAATATTTAACCCAACCCATCTCCAAAGACAGAGATATATACTTGATTTGTCATTGGATTATAAATCATCTTTAATTTTTTTTAATCGTTTTCATTTTAAGTGTTTTAATATATTGAGTTTTTCTACTGACATTACTTGGTGGAACTGCATTTTAATTATAATAATAAAAATACTTTATAGTTTTATTCCACTTTTATTAAAAAAATATATTTTAATTTTTTTTTTACCAGTGACCAGGTTTCGTCGTAACTGACATCGTCAGACCAGTCTGATATATATATATATGCTATCCATATAGACCATCCTCCTCACCCGACCTCCGAGTAGTCGGATTAAAGAAGACGCCACGCTTCCAGTCATATATATATATATAAATATATGCTATATGCACATGCAAGTATATTATTTTATTTTATAATTATAAATTTTAAAATTTATTTTATGTTAATTTAACAAAAAAAACAATATACCCCATACTCAGCCTATGTGAGATTTTTTGTTTGTTTTATATATAAAAAGTTAAAAAGTTTATAAAATATACCCACATATAAATACGCATTATATGTATTAAAAGTACAAAGTTAGAATTTCGAGAAACAGTAGCTTAATATGGGAGATTATTTGATAAATTAAACTTAATTATAAAAAAATCCACGTTGAATATAAGGATTTCATTTCTTTTATTCACATTTTATCAATAATAAATAATAAAAATAATGTGGCCTCACTAGGGTTACCTGAGCTGAGGACACTTAACAACATACATTTTTATTTTTCTAATACAAAGAAATTACAAAATGTTAAGACAGTTTACTACGTATTTATGTTTATATTTAATTTCTGTATACCATTTAAACTTGAAAAATTTTGCATTAAACAAAAATTAGCTTAAACGAACTTAAATACCTACAAAAAAATATATTGATTTAAAGTTTTAGAATGAGACCTGACGTCAGAAGCATATTGTCCACCGATCTATCAGAAAAAGGTTTACTTGTACACAATAACGTTTCGAAAAATTATTAATAACTTAAATTCAAAATGTATGGCGGGTCCGGTAATCTTAAATATATAAACTGACATTTTACTAACGGAAAGTGGAAAAAATGATGAATTTTGTTTTTAATCTTGAAAAAACATTATTTTTCATCAAATCTGAGTATTGAATCACTTTTTACTATCTACAAATATATTCGAGGTACACTTTGAAAATCAGGTAAGTTTTATAAATGTTTATTTGTTTTATAACGTATTCATACTTTTGAATTCAAATTTTATAAAATAAAATGTTTAATAACCGCGCATAAACATTAACTTACCAATTCGTGTTATTCATTTAGACATTGATAAAGTTTTAACCGTTACACTAATAATTTTTTTGCCCTTATTTGAATTAACAAAAAAGTATATTTTCCATCCGCAGAACGTCAACCGTTAAAACGAGCGCTCATAAATTATCTCATTCAAAGTAAATAAGTTACGTTTTAGAATTTGAAAGACCTAACCAGTTTTATGAATTCTATAATAAACAAACCAGTTTCTCTATTACACGTAAAAATAACCTAATATTTAAATTAGACGCTAACAATTACTAAATTAAATTTGAAGATCGGATCAGTGAAAATCCTGTTTGGATCCGACAGCTCTGAAATTCGTTCCAAGTAATGAATTAATGAATGCATATTAAATTCTCGCACTTTTTAATGTCAACTATTTTTATTGTGCATGCATAATACGCACTTTAATATGACCAGCAGCTAAGTGGCGTTAATACATCATTCTGAATATGGATATGAAAAAAGTTATTAAATCTTCTTTCGAATCGGCAGGTACTATGTCAAAAATTAAATGAAAAACAAACGCCTTAATATTGTTTTCACCACTTCAGATAATGGCTAGAACACCTCAGTAGGAAGGTGAAAAGGCCACTAAACAAAGAAGAAGTATAATAAAATTGCATTCGTGTAGTGTAGGTACTTTAGAAGTATATAGGCGCAAGCGTTTGAAAATTGTTGTTTTTTAAACGTAACTAATATAACACAGTAGTCAAACGGTTTTTCTTAATTAATATTCCGTCGCATACGGAAATTTATCGTGAGTATAATTCTATAACCTTTTTTTAAAATCATAGTTATTTCATAGCGACGTGAACGCATGGCAGTGAGAATGCCAAAAAGATTAAATAACTTTTATTTTAATCAAATAAATGAAACTACTTTGTTTTTAACCACTATTTTTTTATTATTTTTTTTCCACCGACCGGTTTCAAAGCAAACAAGCTTCTTCGTCTAGGTTTACGTAACTAATGAATTAATTCCTATTTTAATTTAATCGTGTTAACTAAATACTACACGTGGACCCAATAAATCAAGTCTTTTTTTCTTACAAGGGTGGTAATTTGGTATCAATGTTTTCAAAGCTAGACAGGAGAGGACTAAAATAAATATTGTTTATTTGATTATTAATGATTTTTTTCTTATTATGAATCGCTTGTTTTTGACGCGCTGAGTTTTCTTTTAATTTGATACTAAAGAATTCTCTTTATTTGGGCCGCAGGATTACATCAATCTTAATCATCACCGAATTTTACAGTGTGTCAAAACAAAAAGGGAACTTCCATTTGTCATTTGTTCAAAGCTTCTTACTGGCTTTTTGACTCCGAACATTCGCCCTGTTTCGCCACGAAGAGCTGGCAATAAGCGTTTGTTGGCGGCGCAAAGGAGTTATTATATTGTTAGTGGAATGAACGGCGATGATGCATCGTGAATTATCTGGGAACACCTTTAATAGTATAGTGTAGCTAGTAATACATGGTATAGGACTGCGGGCGGCATATTTACATACATAGCCACTGTACACAATAGTGGAAGTGACCGCCTCATGCCGCTGCTGTCGCCAGGCTGTCTGTTAGCAACACACGTGTTATCAATAGCCGCCATTTCATTCGAAATTTCACATATTAAATTAAACAAATTTCATTGATTTGAAAAATGCATGTTGTTCATATTTTATGCAACATAAAGTCGCCGTCGCTTTTTTATATTTGTAAGGAATAGTCGTCCGCTATGTTCCCTTATCCGCACATGTTGCTTAGGACAACATACCAACTGCTGCCTTTTATAACATTTCTTTAAAACAAAAGGTTAACAAATTATACGAGGTAACAAACATAGGCCAGCGTAGTTACGCTACAATGTAGAGTTCTACAATCTAACTTTAAGCTATAGTAATTTTTATTTTCTACTTAAGTACCTTGAATTATATAACTATATAAGGACATTCAATCCATCTAATCTTCACATTCGTTTGAAAATGCCCTAACAAGGCGAAACAATTGTCACGCAAATTTTTGTTTTTATATTTTTTATATTTGTAAAAATAAAATAACTAAGACTCAAATCAGTGTTTGATTTCTAATATAATAAGTTTAAAACTAATTAACTTGCAATTGCCCGGCCGGATTACTCAATTTAATAAACTCGTCTACATATATAAATGTATCTACAATAAACTACAGTGCACACTCGCCTATAAGGAGAATTCATGTGTTTGCAAATGAATACGCAAATGAAGACATATAACACTTTTGAATTTTAAAAGACAGTTTGTCAATTTATTATCTACAAATTTAAATACCTAAATAATACTATGTGTTTTTAAATTGTGTACCCTTTATTAACTTACATAAATCTTTTTTTTTAATAATTTTTTTTCTAACTTCTTCTAATTTTAAGATTTTTACTATATAACCGATGGGAAAAAAATGGACTTCTTTTCTCTCTACTGGAATAAATTTATGTATGTAATATATGTAAAATTAGTTTTTATATTTCTTTTATTATCTTATTTATATTACTTCATTTATTTTTTTTGTTACTTTTGTGTAAAATGCATGTCTGTTCTTTATATATAAATGTATTTAAAACATGTAAAAGCCTACAAGGCGTTAAAGTAAATAAAGAAAAAAATTAAAATAAATAAATATATTTAGTACCACAAAAGGCCGGGGGGCAAAGTTCATACATTTGAATTATAAAAAAACACACTATTATAAAAAAACGCATTCATCAGCGAGACTCAAACCCGAAACACTCGTGTGTGAGGAAAGCGTTTTAGTCACTACACCACGAAGGCCGTATTTAAATAAAGACATTCTTTAATTTGTAATAAAATTTCCAGACGATATTTCGATGTTCTCCGAGGCAGTCAAACGTTGCGAGTCGGCAGATTCAGCGGGCTCAATAATGTTATAATGTCAATTTGGCTTAGGAAATAGATAGTTATTCATGTTACAACAATTGGACGACCATCCGTTCCCTCTGCCCCCCCCTACCCTGCCTCACCGAGCCACTAACAACTGCTGATGCTGGGTCCACGTCTCTATGGCCTACAGTTTGGAGTGCCTATTGGAAGGCGATATTTCGTCACCGCGTCAGGTGCAATCATGTCCTCGAGACTTGCATCACATCGCTTGCTTGGCCGTAATGCACTCCCTAGGCATATCGTTGGTTGAAAAAATCGAACGTCGTTATTATTTTATTTTTATACTCATTTTAACATGAGACGGGTTGCGGTCCCGCGGATAGTATTGTGGACTCCGGTTCTAGATGTCCGAGGTTCTAATCCGCTCTACCACAATCTTTTGACACGGTTATTTACGACTGAAAGAAAATGGTTCTAAAATTCTGTTTGGATGAATCAAATATTCATTTTAAAATAAGTGACCTGTATGGATATTTTAAAAGTACGACTTATAAGTCGGGTTGTTATTTTGTGGTAGTACTTATGTTGCGGAATCACTTATTAGAAGACGGACTCCTTTTGCTCACTCTGCCATAATTTGAATTCTAATCGTTTTCAACGAACGAAAAAATTGATATTTAAATAAAAACTAAATTTAGTATTTGGGTAAGTCACAAGAACGCAAATAAACATAAATATAAGGGGAAATGAAACTTTTCCCGCTTTTTCTTTCGGCCTTGCGTAAAAATAATGCAGGTACATGTGCATCGAAGACCCCATGACGCGCCATACGAAAATATTAGTAAATACATAAGTAATTTAATTTGAGTACAATCAACAAAACGAATGTTTGAAAAATAAATAAAGTAAAAGAAAAAGCAGCAAAACATATCTAGAAATAGTAAATAGATATGTATATACATTTGTGAAATTTAGCATTACTACAAATCAAAAGTACTGTTTGTTTTTATAGTTGTACTTTATGGTCCCCCTGGTGGTCTTATGGTCAGCACGTTTGCCTACCAGGCAAGAGGCCTCGGGCTCGATTCTCAACATGGTTGACGTGAAATATTCATTTTTAAATATGCATTTCTACGCTAAAATATATATTATAGATCCTGGTCTGGCGCCTGAAGCGTCAGACTGATCATTTTACCTATATGTACCTGACAACAATGAGGTCGGTGTACCAATGCAGCGTCCGTGCTTCAACAGGTACGAATAGACAAATGATGATGATAAATTTAACGTATTATTAGTATTATTGATAAAAAAAAAAGGAAATTTTCAAAATAACATTTATTATTCTGTATCGAAACATGAGTAAATTTAAGAAATATAGCGTACACTTGGGTGGAAAACGTATTTTAAAAAGACGGAAAAAAAAATCTACCAAGATGCGCAAATTGTATGTTTTCACGTCACTAGGCGACCTCTTTTAGTGGAAAAACTCCTTTGAGGCAATGTAATACAAGCGATGAGGACATAACCATATTCACGTCTCTCTCGATGGCACTTAAAGAGGACCTTGAAGGCGTTCGTAGACTATAGTAAGTAGTAGTAAGGGTGAATTCGTCCCCCGGAGATGACATCATTATACCGTACCCTACAGACATCGTGAGCCAAACCCCCACTCGACATAAAGGGATGCTACAATTGCAGTAAACTACACAACATACTATAATATATTAGAAAAAGTAATAGCTACTCATAAAAAATACAGAAAACTATTTACACAATTTTTTTAAATATCGCGGCTAATAAATAAATTAAATGCATTGAAATGATTACCCTTTTTATTTTTATTCATGAAAATTTTATTATAAAAAAAACCTATTATCATTTACGTAGGTGTTATAAAAAAACATATTTTTACACCTCGGAACTTGCCTATGTGCCTTGTAGAGTTTCTATATGTAGATATTGTACATGTACATTTGTGAATTAATAAAGTATGCATTGATTAGGTAAAACATTACAAATGTATTTTTTAATGGATATGTTTTCAACTTTGAAATTATATGTATATGATACCAAAATCAGATACAAGTTTTATTTACGTAATAAATGTTAAGGCAAAAATTACAAACAAAAAACAGATCAAACTTCCTCCAAAAAAAAGGCAACCTCTTGTAAGATTGTATATATTTATAAAACATTTAAGTTTGTGAGTGAAAATTCTTGATGGAAGTTCATTGTAATTTTCTAGCTGGATATTCCAAATTTAAGTATCACTCGTCTTTTATTTCTATAATAAAACATGGTGTCAAGAAATATTTTTAATTTCAGTGTGAATTTAGTAAAGACCTTGATTATGTTTAGTTAGTGAGGTAAGTTTATAGAAATTAATTGAAAAAATAATTTAAATCCATATCTAAATTTATTGCGACTGAGGGGGAAAACATTTTTGAGAAGGGAAATTGGAAGTATAGGCATTTATGGAATTTATGAACTGTCCTTGACTGGTTTAATTGACCACTTTACACATTGTAACATTCACCATATTTCTTATGTTTTAACATTCATATTTCTTCAACTCATCCATATGTTGACTTTCGTGAAGTAATAGAGCGAAAGTTAAAATAGTTAGTGAGATTAACCTAGCTGTTTTATTTTACCTATTGAAAGTACTTTTTTCAATTATTATACCAATTAGTTTAATCAATAATGTTTTGAGTATGTCCAAATATTTGTAGACATGCTGGTGTTTACTCCCTGGTTTAACTTACAGGGAATAAAAACCATGGCTATGGCTCTAAATCTTCTTATTTTGTAACTAAGTGAAATAATAAATATCTTTTAAATGTAAAAAACAACCTTACATTATTACTAAAAATTAATATTACACTTTTGCTAGGAATTGACAAAATAATTTATAAATCGATTAATCATATATAATTCTTATCAAGCGGGGTTGAGGTTATTCTTGTTCATTTGTTATTATAGAATATTTATCCGTTAATTTTAACTGAAATAATTTGAATGTATTCAATTGGCTAGTAATTTTCATTAACTGTAAATATATACTCAGAAGTACAATAACCTCACATTTGCTAAGGTGTAATCAAATGGGTCTGTGATCATTATCAAAGGGAACCCTTTAAAACAATATTTCACTAAAAATAAAGGCAAAGTATGCCAAAATTAAAACACTTGTCGGTATTATGTATTGTGCATAGGGAGATAAACACGAATACAATGTAAGGGGTAAATTAGCGATATTTCAAGGCCAAGCGAGGATATAAATCTGGTAAAGGAAAGACAACCCTTCCGACACAAGACGAGGGTGGCGACCCCAATACTAGCGTCTGTCTTCGCGTCTGCTGAGCCAGGGACCGTCTGCTCCCCCGTCTGGCTCTGTCCAGTCCCGGATCGGGACACCCTACCCTCCGATCTGACCCTACGCTGACATAATTTACTGGTGTATTCATAATTTATATCGTATATTGATGGTAAAAACAAACGGTATAATAAATCAAGAAATGGGACATCACCATGAAATTATAGCTATAATTTTTCGTTAAATACGCTTATAAAAACCGTACGTTGCATTGTATGCAATCAAAATACCACGAGTGATTGTTTTTTAAAATACTAAGATTAGGGAAACTAATTACTCTTCTTCTTTTTTATCATCATGTAGTAGATCTGTTTATTACAAAGAGGTTTCCTGGGATACCGAACTCCAACTGTCTCGCTACCTCTTTGAAGTTCTTCCGGGTTGGCGGCTACCCTCTGGCGCGTTGTTTTCTACCACCCACGCGTGGAAGTCTGTCGGTATCCATTCTCTCCACGCGGTTGCGCCAGAATCGTCACCTTTTCCTGCCCCATCTCGCGATATCTTCTATGCGGCAGGCTTCACGTATGACAGTATTTCTGATTCTGCTCCTCAGCGTCTTTCCCAGAAAGTTTTCATTTCTGCAGTTCTAAGCGGCGTTCTAAGCAGTTTTAGTTGTGTTGGCTCTTGATTCAATTCCGTATGTCATAATCGGGCGGACATAAGTTTTATAGATTCGCACTTTGCTTCCTACATGCGTATGTTTATTCCTCCAGACAAACTCTTTTTTAGTGGTCTGATCGCGAGACGCGATTTACAGGACGTACGACCTGTTATTGGCTGGTATAAGTGGCTACTTTACACATTGTGTTAAATAAACCATTCTGCCCATGTTTGAACATCCACGTATGTTGAATATTTCGGAAGAGCGTGTTTAGCTCCCAAGGACAAAATCTATTTTAAAAAAAGAGTTTCAGGACTAGATCATCCTTAGGGGGAGGGATTTGAGTGAGAAACTCCTTGATGGTTTTTCAAATATTTAATGTAGTTTATTTCAATTTTATTTTTTCATGTTCGTTAATTTTTTTTTATTCGATGTTTCTTTTATATGTTGATTTATGCCATGTATTTTTAAATTATGTTTTTGTTCTGTACAATGGTAATATTGATTGTTAAAGTTTTATACATATATTCGTTCTAACTCAACACAGGACTTTGGTTCCATGGAGTCGGGATTTATGTCTCAATTAAATGTAACATAAATATCTGTACTTCAGAGGCAGACGGATGCAAATCCAAACGTCAAATGTTCAACAAGAGTTTAAAGAATCTACTTTCTCTAAGTGATTTCTAATAATTTATGGCATTACTTTGTATTTTCAGTTTCTTAATACATTGGTTCTCTCGTTACTTACATTTCATGGTCATAAACTGGATACGAAAATCGAAATGTCATTTCATCAAATTCTGGATTTGTATCCGTCTGCCTCTGAGGTACAGATATATTGTTAATAAAATAAATAAATTCTTCCAACTGTTACACGGTGCGTAAAACAGCCAATGACATCATCCCTGTTGTAAAACGTTCATCTAAACAACTCCTCAATTGGTTAAATCCAGTCCTCGTCTACGAAAATTCGAACATACTCAAAATATTGTTAATTAATCGATGTATTTAACAATATAAATAACTTTTACATAATTTTGTAATGATGAAAACATAACTTTTTAACACTCTAACATTTATAATTATATTTATCTTTAATTTTTCACATCTGTCCTAATTTTTTAAAATAAATTCATCTCGGTTTAGAAATCTGTATATTCAGAAAACTGAATTCGCGGTGAAAAATCCAATAATGAAATATTTAAAAACATATTTTTTAAAGTTGTTGTACAAATTCTACAATATTTTTTTCAGTCTTCCCTTTATTGAGATGTTTGACATACGCTAACTTCTCGTCTTACGAAAGTCTCCTAACCTGTTCGCCTCTGGTTTGGGCGGTCCGCACGGGCGGAGGCGGGGGCGGCGGGCCAGGGCGGGAAGTTTCCCCGCCCCGGAGCGACCCCGAGCACTTGTTGGCTAGGTCATGTGCGAGGGATAATCCACCCTTCCGATACAAACGTAAACAGCGGAGCCATAACACAAACATCTCGCCACGCTCGGCGCTACCTTGCTGCCTTTCACTGTTACATATAGTGGGACCGTAAATCACTCTGCTCTATATACGGTGATGGACAAAGGGACACTTTGTAATGACGAATATTTAGACTTTGTTTAAATGTTTGTAGGCAAAGACTGGATTTCAAACATTGGCGAAATGTTGAATGTTCCACAGCTTGTAAAGTGGCTGCTTAAACTAGCCAATGACAGATCATAAGCCCCGTAAATGCATAGATTTCCATATGTACTTCCCTAAAATGTTCTCCATCTGTGTTGTAGGATCTTATTTATTTATGTTTTATCCCGTTAATTTTTTAACATCTTAAAAACGAATTTAAACATTTATTAACATTACATTACAATGTAAAAATTGATGGAGAATAGATTTTTAAAATTGATTAAAAATGACTTTTTTACATAAATATTTTTTTTAATGTAGATTTAATATATGTATTTATATTAACGTTTTCCATTACGCAAAAGAAAAAACAATTCTTCTTTGCAAATGGGAGTGACGTCTTAAGAAGTTAGAAACATAAGAACCTGCTGACGAGTTGTATGCTTACAATTAAAAAAGACTTTTAAAACTTTCGTGTAAATATTTTTTAAAAATATATATATATATTTTCAATCTAAAATATGGATTACAAAAAAAATGTACAGTTGCTATCAATAAGTGTAAAAAATAAATATGAATAAAATTTTTGACTTCTTTTTTTATATATGTTGTATTCCTAACTGCACTGATAATTGGGTGACCTAAAAATCAAAAAAAATGTTGGTATACAATTGGGTCTCCTCCTTTCTTTTGTTCATTTTATTAATATTTCTCCCTAAGTATAATGAACGAGAGAACCCTTCTAATACCCTTTCATCGCTCTAACTTTTTTGCCTGCTCTTTCACAGTAGTAGCTTCTCGACTGTGGAATAATCTACCCATTAATGTTAGAGACGCCCCTTTTTTTTTTTACATTTAAGTCAATATTGAAATGTCACTATCGAAATATTTAAGTTGTTCCTTTATCATTCTTCTTTCCTTCCCATCTCCTCTCCTCTCTTCATAGTATAGTGTTAAATTTTCTCAATCTATTTTTATTTTCTTAATCTTTGTTTTTATTTTATTTTTAAATTGTAAGATACAATGTATCCATGTCCTTGTAATTTTCTTAAACTGAACGGTTTGGGTAGGTAGGAAGAAATTGCCTTAAAGCAATGTGCCCGCCCTTATATGTATATATATATTGTATATGTATATAAAGTGTTAAAAAAATAAGAATAATAATGTTGTTCGGTTGTTGTTTTTAATTTTAGAATTAAGATGTTACTAATGATGAAGTTTTTATTTATTTAAGAGACTATTAGACTAAGCAAAAATTACTTTTTTATGTTATTGTGTGGCGTATTATTAGCGTTATGATTTTTTAAGTTCTTTTCCCCCTTTTCTCGACGAGTTCTGCTGATTTGTCAGTTGACTTACCGAAAACTGAAAATCTATCGCAACACTCTATCATTGGTTGATTTAGAAGAAAATAAGTACGAAAAATTAACAAATATCGTTTTTTTTTCGTACATCTTAAGAAACTTCGCCGTTCAATTTAATGCTTTAATTTTTACCGCACGTAATAATACATTTTTTATATCCAATTTTTCGTAGGGCTGAACTTCTTGACTGTAATAGGTCTCGTACGTTTTAAGACGTAAATACACTAATACATTTTGAAAAATTACAACAAGGATGGAGGACATTTAAGATAAGGGAATATGGAAGTCTAGGCATTTACAGGGCTTATGACCTGTCATTGGCTAGTTTAAGTGGCCATTTTACACACTGTGTAACATTCACCATTTTGCCTATATCCATATTTCTTCAATTCTTCTATCTGTTGATTTTAGTAAAGTTAAAGAGCTATAACCTTTATTGCTGTGAAGAGATTTATCTGATCGAATTATTTTACATGCTAGGCAACGCCTGGAAAAAAAATTCCAATTTTTTAACTTCTTCTTGGACCAGTTGGTTTTATTACAATGTTTTGAGTTTGTCCAAATGCTTGTAGACTAAAAACTGGATTTCACCCCCTAGTGCGTCATTAAGATTGACAAATTACAACAGGGATGGAGAACATTTTACGACATATATTGTCTTCTTAGATTCGAAGTGAACAATTAATTTTAGTATTGATTTTATATCTAGAACCGCTAATTGTTTTAACAATTGGAAAACGAGAAAATATACGGTTTTTAAAAAAATGTAACTTTTATAATTAACTTTTCCGAGAAGAAAAATATTTTTTTGTAAAGGCACCACCCCCCCGATTATTCCGTTTTAAGATTATTATATTTAAAGGCTTTCTATATCTCCTATTGTAGAATTGAATAGAACTTTTTTGTCTAGTTTCATAATATGGCATTTTTTGAATATTTTTTTTATTCGGCCTCTTAATTATTTAATGAAAATTGCAACGTTATATATATTATTTTTTGTGCATTAAAAAAATTTAATGTTCTCGAACTCAGTAACAAAATAAACATCTTACTGTTCTGCAATTCTATGGTAGTCCAGTTTATTAATCTGACGTCTTTAGATCACCTAAGACCTAATATTGTCGGTTAATCTTAAAATAGTGAAAATGAACACTGCGGTTTGTGTACCAAGTAGTGCCCTGTGCACCATTCGAGCGGTAAGGGAATGATGATAATGAAAAACATAACACTTTTTACATACATGTAGGCAGAGAGCACTCACAAAATGTGCAGTTCTGAATATTAACTAGGAAGTTCGGTGCTACGGGAAATTGGATAATGTTTTCTTACGCGTGGTAAAAAATATATAATTAAATTGTACGCGAAGATTCTAAATGTTTGAGAAAAAAAACAAAAAATACATTTTAATAAAGACTTACTACTTCGAACGATTTCATTTCATTTGTTTATTTTTGATTACATTGAGAACATTACAAAGTATCCAATTGATTTTCAACACATTACAAAATAAACATATCAGATTTATTAAATAAAAAAGAGAAAAAAATGTAAATGGTCGTGTAAAATTGAAATACATATTACAATTTGGAAATCGCTCTCCTAAGAGTAATCCCTTTGTCATGAAATAAATCGACATCCGAGGCGATACGATGGAATAACACGATTACTCTACCTACCGGCATAACCATTGGCAGGTTGGTTCTGCATCGTGGTAGATAGACCAACCTGTGTTGCCTTTGTCGAAGATAATTATCAGGGACAAACAGACCGAATTCATTCAGAATATCAGAATTATGTATGCGACCACCAATGAGTTGAAAAAAGTGAACACCCAAATGAATATCCCTTCTCCCCAACAATGATTGGTAGCCCAGCATTCCTAGTAAGAAGTCAGTCAGGAAAAACCACGGGTAAAATCCACACTCCCTGAGATACAGATAACGCAGAATTTTTTTCTGTACCCTCTCTATCATTAAGGAATACGTGGTTTAATTTGGCGACTAAATGATGGAACTAAAAGCGACTTCTTACCAAAGAATTATACTATGTTTTCAGAACCTGAATATTTGAAAAAATAATGTATAATAAGGGAGTTACTACATAATGATATTATATGTAGATTAAATAATAACTTAGCGTCCAACAGCACTCCGAAATCCCTGGACGTCGAAGCTATGACGTCGATCTCACTAGTTCTTCCGAATCAAATAATGATGAAGTGTCTTGATAGATTTCTGGTTTGTGGAAAGCTAATTCACCGATCAGCAGAACTCACCGACGAGAATTTGTGACACACTCAGAGTAATTTCAAAACAACAAAACTTAAAAAAATCATAGCGCTGAATAAAGCTTTTAAAAATAAATTTTGGCTTAGTTTAAAAAAAATTAAAAACCACCGACCTTCTTCGTTGGTACCTTGAAATTAAATAAAAGCACAAATGTACTAACTAAATCCAGAAACAAAATCAAATTATACAAAATGTATTATTGCACGTGTCACGTTTCGGTTTACTATTTGTATATTTTGGGTTCAGTTCAAGGTGAGTTCTAGAGAATAATCGATTTATTTCCTCCTGCTCAGGCGTTCTGTGAACTGATAAGCTTTCTTGTACGCAATTATCTTTTTGCAAGCGAATTAAGAGATTCTAATAAAAATTGAAGTGAAATGATAAAATTGAAGTATTGTTTCATCAAAAAAACTCTAGCAAGTTCATAGGCATTAGTCGATCGTTGTTGTGTCACTGCAAGCTTTCTTGTAAAACATCTTGATAAACCTTATACATACATAAGTTCATTGTATTTGTTTCATCCTGTGTTAATTTGTGAACTTTTTACTAGCTAATATGAACGAAATTTGTAATTGTAAAAATAATATACAAAAAAAAACTTATGAAAATATTAACTCGCTTAAATAGGTACGAAGGTTTTAACGGTCACTGTTTTAAATTTGTTTCTTTTTTGGGTTATACTGTGTGAGTTGGATTTATTCCGACGTTTCGGCTACCATTGCAGGAGCCATCTTCAGGGTAAACTAAGTGTTTTGTAGGAAAAAAAATTGTGTTTAAGTACTAGTAATTTACTACTACTACTTTAATAATACAAAAATGAATAGAAATGTGCCTACCGCCGACTGCGGAACGGTACAAATTACTAGTACTTAAACACATCCTTTTTTTCTACAAAACACTCAGTTTACCCTGAAGATGGCTTGAAAAATGTTATATTTTTTGCCTCTTATCACATGTTCAAAGTACTCAAGTTTTCTTTTTTTATGGTATATATTTTTTTTCATCCGTCGGAAAACGTCGTCGTCCCGGACTCTCTCCACCCGGGTGAATTTTGATATCCTCGATATACGAGTATATCAGATAATATCATTAATATTTAGACTTCCATATTCCATTATAATGTATAAATAAATAAATAAATAAATATAATGCCTTCATTTCTGTTGAGACATTTATCAATAAAATTTATAATATCATAGGTGAATTACCCTATAAAATACCCGAGCTTACAAAAAACATTACATAGCGTACTAATAGGAACTTAAAAAGTTCCAGTAGAGTAATTAGCATATATTTTTTAAGAGTTCATTCTAAACATTGTTACCCTGGTTAGAGTACAAGGTTGTGCCATCCTTTACAAATAATTTCCTTTCCCCTCCTCTTCCGTAACAATGGGGCCCTCAACTTGTACACTACAAATATCTTCACCAAACAAATCAAGGTCAGGATGATATAATGTGCCGAAGAATAGAGTTAAAAAATAAAATGATAATAATTGCAATAAAGACTTAAACTGAGATAAAATTGTTTAATCTAATTTGAAGACAAATTAAAGAGTCTTATATTCGACAGATATACATTATGTAAAAAAAACGCTACTGCAGTTCGCAATACACTGTTGCCAAGTTCATCCGTAAATTTGTAAACAGCTCCTTCATTAATTGAGCGGGATGCTTAACATAAGTGAGGGTAAGTTTAACATATACCACAGGTACATGATGGTTCGCGGTAGTTTTAATTATAATTTACAAGGTCTCGAGGATAATGCCGGCGTCGAATGCTCCAGAAAGTGAGAAATATTATAACAACAGTTAGGCGTGTGTTGATTTCCACGCACAGCGGTGCATGAATCGTGCCAAACTTTGAGTGAAAGCCTCCGAAAGCTCCCCTCGCGATTTATCTGCCTCCTGATTGGTCCGCGGGACCGCCATTATAGCTGTGCGGGGAGGAGGGAGGGGGTAGCGGACACTCTTTGTAGGTACTAAGCTTGTACTTTCATAGGTCACGGCACGCGCCGCGAGCATGCTTGCTAACCAAAATACGGTCATTTTTTCTTAGAATTTTTTAAATCAAAACCGTTTGCGTTTAAAGGAAACAATGCGACAACGAGAAAACAACTTGATTGGTCCATATCGGGCATTCGTTTATAAAATTGTTTTCGTTTCAGGTACATTCAAAATATTACCGTAAACAAGGTGGGCATCGGTCACGTGGAAATACATGTGTAAATAAGACGCAGATTATTCGAATGCTCCTTTTTCGATATCTAGACCATTGTCAATAATTTATTTTATCAATTCCGTCAGACTGGAAAATATTAATTTGATCAAATACGCATTATAAATTATAAAATGTAGGTATTCATAAAAAAACGTGGGATACATGTAACTATAATAAAGGTCTATATATATCAGATATAATTTAAGGGTAAGTCTGAGGATTCAGGTTGTATAACACGCGTATAAATATTATTAACTAGTTTTTCAATGATATAGTAAGGATACAATAAAATATCTTCATTTGATATAAATTCATTTCCAAAATGAAACTTTATTTTCTATATTTGGATACGGAATATTAATAGATTTAAAAAAAAACTATTATCGATTTAATAACATACAGCATATTCATATATTTTTAGGGTTCATGCTAAAATACTTATAGTACCACCTACCTTGCATTATATTAGTCGAATAATTATCAAAATCATACTGATTAGTCGAATAGTCATCGCGTTAGCCTACCACGCAAGACGTCTTACGTTTGATTTCCGACATAAAGTCTTTATTTAAGAGGGTATTTTTACGCGAGAATATTTCATAGTTTCTGGACTGGCATCTGAAGCGTTAGACCGATCACCTTACCTTCACGTGCGCTATTAGGTACGAAAAGGTAATGGTGGTGATGATGACGATGATAATTATTAAATATGAGGGGAAGGCAATACCGGAAAAGTTTTCATTTCGATAGAAATATTATTTTAAGGATTTTTTACAATTTATACCGGCAATTATTAATTTATAAAAAAAAAAAACATTGCATTAGTCTATGTATGCACTAGTTTTGTAACATATTAAAAGTGCCGTTATGATTTGACCACCTTCAAACCCCCCCCCCCTCCCTCCCGTAAAACAACCCTTTGGCATTCATCGAAATACAGGTACACAAGTACACACCTGTTTTTCCCTTTGCGGTCACGAAAAAAAGCACAAGAAATAATTGTTGCGTAAATTGTTTTCTTTTTTGACAATAATAATAATTTAGGAAAGACACCCTCATGATTATTTACGTTTAATTTATGAAAGTGCCTGATTCTTTGAATATTGCTTTTAGCGACGAAACTTAACAGCAAAAACAATTTCCTTTGATTTCCTCAAAGCGTTTTTAGTAAATGTTTTTAGTAATTTTTATAAATGTTACAATTTTCCTTTTCTATGCTGTATTTTCCAAAATTGATTTTTCACTTGTTTGTTCTTTCGTTTTTTACTCCAGCAATATCATTAACAGAACAATATACGTTCATTTATATCACCTCTAAGGTATTGTTAAAACTATATTTAGGTACCTATATCAATTTACGTGCCATATTTTATATTTTGAGTTAACACGCGTAAATACAAAATTACACTTTTTTCTTGTGCATTAACGATAACGTAGTACCTAGGCGGTGCTTTTAGTAAAAAAATCGACCAAAAGAATGGTTGGCATTAATTTACATAGCCATTTGATACGTTTCGGAATTAAATACATATATTATGTATCGGAAATGAAAAACGGAGCATCCGTTGGTAGTTGGTATATCAAGCAGCTGACTGGTCTTAAATCAAGATAAATAATCTCACATCAATGTTGAACAAAAAATCGGGTATTTCTGCAACAAAGGTGGATCGTACACGTTCTCATTGTCCAAATTCCCAGGTATACAGTATACGGAGACACTCTATTCACATCCACGAGTAATAGTCCAAGTGTCTGGGATAACGAATAATAATCAGATGGCTTCCAATGACGACGGTTAGAGCTGGGAGAGGGGGGTGCCTATTTTATTCCTAGCCGCGTCTTAAACAAACGCCCTGTCTTGAATATTATGACAAATTATAGCTTAGGTGTCACAAAAATACGCGAATTCTAGTTCAGAGCGGACAACTGATTTTCAACCCTTTAATCGGAGAAGCTTGTACTTAAAAACATAAAAATTGAGGAAAGACAAAATATATTTCAAACTAAATGTAAAGAGTAAAGATCGAAAAAGTACTAGGTTAGGTTAGGTTAGGTTAAAAAACAAGTAATATAAAACAAGTAGTGAATATACGTAAGTTCATACAATTGCACAATAGTGTTAAATAATGTTAGAATAAGTATAAATGTAAATAGACGAATCACAGAACTTATTGAAATACACTAAAAATCAAATTATTCTCGTTAATTACGCCAAAAAATTAAAGGGTTTTTAATGTTAAAATAGTCGTCAAAAAATAATTAAATTGTGGTGTACTGAAAAATCGTTACTAATCAAGTTACATGATCTATGTACCTATATGTAGTGTTTGTACATTTTCTGATTCGTACGAGATACGAAGGATTAAATTATATGTATTTTATTTCCCCCTAAAACGCATCTGCTCGAAAATATTCGGCGATGTTACATTGCAGATTAATTTTTATATGCATGCAGTAACTGTTATTGGGAAATTAAAAATGCACTAAAGTTTAATTAATAGTAGTTGATCGTAAATGATATAGCAAAATACTTTTGGGAAAAAAAGTTGAATACAGATTTTATTAACAGTTATCAAATGCTTGAAAGAAAAGCTGAGTATTAATTTCAATCCTAATTATTTGTTACAATATAATGAATACCATATGAAAACGGTTTTTTTGAATAAGGGTGAATATTTTTCACCGTATTTAATTACTTGATTGTTATTTCCAAATGTAGTGTGATTGTTCAATCAATAAAAGCCTCGCCATATGTAAACACCGGGACGGCTCTAATAATTCAGTTTTGTTTACATTTTTTCATTAGATCGTCGCGTCATTTTACTTTTATACAGTCATAACTATTTGGTGTTAAAATTAAAGTTTGAAATTATATATGACATTGTTAATACGTCCACGTTTATTTAGTTTGAGTAAAAATAACGCATTATTCAAAACAGCATCTACATCAGTTGTAATACTTTATTTTCGCACAGTAAAATAATTTAATACGATCAAATATTAGGTAAAATTAATAATGAGAAAAGTGACAAAACTTGTTACCATTTTAATATTAATTTATAATTAAATACTGTACAAAATGAAACTTCATTTTAGAAATTACTAAAATGTATATTTTTCGCGATAAAAAAAGTATCTACTCTTGTTTCTGCGTGGCAACATTTTATTTTTCGTAATCATAAAGTTTTTAAGTTTTTAAGTTTTTGTTGTAATAAAAGAAAAATAATACTATTTGACGTTTGATAAATATTTTCCTAAACAAGGATATTTTCCAAGGAGAAAAGTGCAAACATAATGCAACAAGTTTTATGGTTTATAATGAAAATATAATGCGTGTAATTGATATTTGTCTAAAAGAATTTCTTTGTCAAGGAGATAAAAATACGACTATTTTTTTAATAGAAATATCAAGGGCTACATTTTTTAATTTAATAAGACTGTTTGTTACATGTTGTGATCAGCCAAAAAGTTGTGATCAATCGTCATTATTTCAATTATTTCGCGACGTTAAGTAATTTAACTCTGCCAATTTTAATTGCACGTAGGTAATATTTATTACATAATATCTTCATAATTAACATATTACGGTTGAACACAAAGAAAATAATGCGAGAGAAGTAATAAGTCGGCCTTCGGAGTGATCAGAAGAGACATTTTCTCTTTGTCGGGAGTCGGCACACGCAAATGTCGGCCACGGAGCGTACGAGCAGACGTCGCTGATCAAAAACTAACGCAATGAATGTAACAGTGTTGAGTGTAGTAACAGTAGGAAGCTCGCAGAAGCGAGTAGAATCGAGTAGAAACGAGTAGCTAATGTGTAGAGGTAGGTAACTGTGTGGCAGCTGCACCGATACCATGACAGCTGTCAGCGAGGCCTGGTGCTTGGTACAGTTGGAACAGCCCTTGGCCCGAGTCCTCGCGGTAGAAAGGTGTCGTTTATCGGCCGCCGTACACTACCATCGCAACGTGCTGCGCGCATATTATAAATTATCATTTATATTTTTGTATTCTCCGCTACAGCAGTAGCACTATTATCTATATCCCAATTTTACAATGAGTAAGTCCAGTGGTTTTTTATATATTTTTTCATTTGTTTATAGACTATCAAATTTAGCCCATTTTAAATAATATATTTGTATGTATCGTAGATATTATCAGAACTACGATTTTTAAGTAATTTTGAAGTTACTCCGCGTGTGACGTCACAAGTTCTCTTCGGTGAGTTCTGCTGATTGGCGAATCGGCTTCCTGTAATCCAGAAACCTATAATAACAATCCATCATCGGTTGATTTGGAAGACTTTATGACACGTCGTTCAAAGTGGTTCGTTTTTATTAAAATTATTTTTATTATTTTTTCGTACGTTTTCAAGAAACCGTCGTACAATTTAATGCTCGAATTTTTACCTCGCTTAAGAAATATTTTTTTTATCCGAATTCCAGTAGCACTGAACTTCCTCATTCTCTTTTAAGCTTTAAAAATGATTTAACGTTTTTTACATATAACATTACAGATTGTTTTTCAAATATATATTTGAATTTTCTCATGTAACGAGTATTTCAAATGACGCCAATAATATTTTTAATAAGTTTATTGGCCATAAAATGATTTGGAAATCAGTTAATTGGAATATCCGGACAATGGATGTAGACATGCATGTGAGTACATGGATGCAGGCGTGCACGTTTTTAAAAATCAACCATTAAAATCTTTAATCAAATTTCCTCCGTGATAAAAACAGGTTAGGTATATTGTTCTAGTTATTAAAATATAATACATAAATGAATATAAAATATTTCCATGAACGTTAAAAACCCTTAAATGTACTTTGTTCCCGTAAAAAAAGAGGAAAAACGTACTCCTAAACATACATAATAAATAACTTAATTATAGAGCAACATAACATTTTACGAATCATTTTAATTGGGAGTCAAAATTCAACAAACCTCTACATAGAGTTCGGAGCCAAGTGGCATACAGTTTGGTCTCGTTGTCTCTACGGGCGAGCAATAAAAAATCATTACAGGGGTGGTGTAGTTTTCACGACTTTCGCTGAACGTTCAACCGATGATAAAATTTCTTCCGAGAAAATCCGCTATGACGCATACCTTCGACGGACTAATCGATTTTCCCACTGTACCCACTAAGCGCGCTTTGTAAGCGAGGTTTCACGGAGTACCCCAGAGATTTAGCTCGTAGAAATCGACAAACTGTTAACGTTAACATGTCGATATAAACGCATCCGGCTCAGTAGAAAAGTGGCATTTTACTTATTATTTATTTTAAAGCCATATTTTTTGGATTTTTTATGTTATTATATAACATATTGTCGGCCTCGTGGGCAGCGCGTTTGCCTAGCATGGAAGAGGTCTGGAGTTTGATTCCCGATACGGTTGACATAAAATATTTTTATAAAAAGGTGTTTTTACATGGTGATATTTCATGGTCCCTGGATTGGCATATGAAGCCTGATCATTTTGTACAAAACTTGACTTCAGGTAAAAAAAATGATCAAGATACGCTCCGATTGGTCTACCAATGCAGTGCCCTATGCACCTTTTAGGTTCGGAAAGGAAATAACATTACATACCCTATTTTATTTTGTGTTTTTTAAAAATTCTTTTTTTGTATTTCTTCGTTCATATGCAGAAAACTAGAAATGACCCTAATTATGTGCTTATATAACGTCTTTTTATATCTCAATCAACTGTTTATTTGTTAAACAAAAAAAAATACACGAAAAGGATTTCGGATCAAGAGTATAAGTACAATACACAAAACAAATTATAATGTTCCCTTCAATGCTGAAAATTAGATATAATCGTATCGATAGGAAGCGCCGTGTTATCGCTAATTTAAAGAAAACAAAATCATGGATCATATTTTACTATACAAAGTTTTTGGGACTTATTTTTTTAAATTGGCTACGTGGTTTGGCGGTAATGCAAATCGAAGAAAAATATAACATGTATTGATTCCTACTAATAAAGTTTTAATGACCTTTATCGTATATTTATGTAAACATTTAAATAACGTAGGTTACATAAAAAATCAATTTATAGTATTAAAATAGAATAAACTGAGCTTTTAGCACAAAAGAAAGCACGATTAATCGCGTTTTAATGTAATTAAAGAAGTAAATTTTCACCGAAGTATTTTATAAAAAAGCGAGAAAAAACTAGAATCAGTTCTGTAAAAAAATATATTTTATTTCAGCTTGGGTGTATCTTGCGAAGGACACGTTTTACGGATATTAACATTATAATATTTTTTGTAGCCTATGTAACCTTATATTGCACAATATTATCATTACGTAAAATATTATATTTCCCCTTAACTCTGCAATTTTTTCCTGGGTAATATCGATGAAAAAATATTGGTATTGCACAATCATAACTTACGGAATAAAAAACAATTATTTTATTTTCTACTAAAAACCGCATGGTTAGTGTAGGCGAGCACATATATTAAAAAATATGTTATTAATGAGAATAAACGCTATTCTGTAGTAATGAATCAAAACAATTAATAACGCATGGGTGTTTGTCAAAAAAAAAAAAATTAAAGAAAACGCATAGGTACACATCAAAATTCGACATTTTAAAACATAATTGATCGGTTGTAAACGTTTATTAACATTAAAAATAATGTGAAAAATTTAACTTTACTTTGGGCGCGGATTGCATGGGTAAACTGAATCCGGTGAATATTACAATATTTAATCAGATAAAACGTAAAAAAACTTTCGATGTATTATAATCAATACCTACAGTGTAATTTATTAATTTATTTTATTGGGTAAACAAACAGTGCATACAAAACATATTCACAATTTCTTTGTATATTAGTGTAAGACAATCATGCACACACCAAAAAAAACATTTACAATTATGACAATAATTTTAATTATGTTAAACGTAACAAATGTAAAAGATAAGAAATGAAAAAGATGTATACAATAATATAATTAATTAAATATCTGATTATCTCAATATTTCTAAAACTTTTGACTTGAATACATTCATTGTACATTCATTGTAATAATAATGTTCTAAAATAATAACTCTTTACGAAATTGTTTAATAAATTATATTAGTCTACAGGTTTTAAAATAATCAGCCTTTAATAGGCACTAATTTTGACTGCCTTCACGTATAATTTGAATTATACCCTCAATTCATATTAATTTCACTTATTTATTTCTTGAGCTATGATTTTAATCCTACTTGATTATTTGTTCAGCGAATAAAACGGTTTTGGTCAAATCGAGTGATAGAATTAATATTTTCATCCAATAAAATGTTTATTGTAAAAATGGAATATGTATACAGGCAAACTTAAAGTTTTTCGTTCTTTCCTAATTAAATATATTACATGTTTTATTAAAACGTAGTTTCATTTAAATTTAAATAAAATAATGATTCCTCCCGTAAAAACACGTGAACAGAGAAGTGGCTGATTGTATTTGTATATACTCCTATATGTTCGAACCGGGTTGTGGTCCCGAGGACTCACGGGCCAAAGGTTCGAGGTTCAAATCCCACTCTACCACAACTCGATTTCCATTTTTCCAGCTGAAGTTATTTACGATTCATAAGAAATGGTCTGAAAATGGAAGTATTTGAGTGATTAATAAGAACTCAAGTATTTCTCTTTTGAAAAAAAATAATATTTAGATAATATGCAAGCAATATGCAATCAGTATAGTCTAGACGAGAGAAAGTAGTGGGAGAGGGCGACTAGGAGCTTGCTTGTCTATTAATGTAATAGGACTAAGTTAAATTGATTTGTGAAATAAAAATAAAATGTTTTTAGAAAAATGAGAAAATTTTCATTCCGCCAGTAGACAGTTGACCTGTAATGTCATACTGTCATAAGACATAGGTCTACCAATGGTCTGTATTAAACGCTGCAGTGAGACTTATTTAGAATTTAGTCATATAATATAATATAATTTCGAATTTAGTCATATCACTCCTCTACATCGGGAATTACACTGGCTACGTTTTCCACAGGGGGTGGAATATAAACTCTGTCGGCTTATGTATAAAGTCACGAACGAAATATCTAAAAGAATTTTCAATTAACTATCTGACACTTACCTTACGCTGAATTCATCTATATATATATGGCGATAGGAAAGTTATTATACCTGAATGCAACCAGCGCACTAAATTCGCTGAACAGACATTTGGGTTATGACATGGAATGCTCTTCCAGCAGAACTGCAAAATTGTAAGTGAGAAGTGTCCGTAGATTGTGATGACAAAATAAATTGATTTATTAAAAAGTTTTACTTAAATTTTATGTTGAATTAAAATCTGTATTCATAGAATCACTTTGTTAAACGCGTTATTGAGGTTTTATATTACGAAAATGGCAATATGTTAGTTATGCATATTAATAATAATTGTAAGGTTCATAATTTTCCATGGGAATTTTCAATGAGAATGATATAAATATCAATAGCGTTTCCACCAGGTTGTAAAAATTACGATTATGATATAAGCTATATTACAGTGTTAGGCTATTTTAAAGCTTCCTGTAAATTAATAATCCAATCATAAAGTGGATCGGTTTGTGATTATTATAAAAAATGTAAAACACTAAATTTACAAAATAAATGAAATCGTATGTAATTTTAGTTATTTATTGAAAATTAAGTTAAATGTGGGTGTGTAGGGATTATGTGAGTTTCTAAAACACGAAAACAATTTCAATTTTCACGAAGCATTTCCAAAATAATATTTTTTTTTAAAACAGAAATATACGCAAACAATGATGAAAAATAAGTAACGATCAAAGGATTTTGGTTTTAAAAAAAAATAATTACACGTAGATAAAAACCGCTATTAAAAATATTGCAACGCCGCATTGGGCAACCGCTGATGAGTCATTTCCCGCGCAGCGTCTAAAAGAAGTGGGGGCCAGAGGGACGCGACGGTATCGATCCGCGTAATCCCGTGCACTACGTACTGCCAATTGCCAACTGACAACTGCCATCTAGCAACCACTCGCAACTCGCAACCGGCAACCGGCAACAAGCAACTAGCCATCCCGTGGTGCTGCCGGCACCCCGAGCGAGGAGCCCCGGGTGGAAGGAACAAAACAAATGGCAAATCAATGTGATCCGGATTAGGAGCCTCGAATAGAGGAATGTTGACTGATTATCGCACATACGCAAACGCTTTGATCTACAGTTCATTACCAAGACGTTTCCAAATTTCATTAAAGGAAAAAAATGCACGAATAAAAGTCATTAGTATTAGAAATTAAAAAGCGTTGTAATTTTAAAAACGCATTTTTATTACCTTTTCGATCGGAATTTCAATAATATAATATATATGCATGATCGGTTTATAATAACGAATAAATTAGTTATCAGGACGGTATATATTTGTATAGAACCTTTATCATATGTGACGATAATAAAAGAAATCGTACGTAGTACATTTATATATGTATTTACTACATTTATGTCACTCGTGTACAAAAGATAGTGTTTTGTTGAAAATGGATATTACGATTTCAAAATATGTTTTTTTTTAATTCATTTTGAAATTTTTATACTAAAGAGGAGTAATAAAACATTACCAATTACTTAGCTCATTTAAGCGAATATATTGATATATTTTTACCCTACGCTTAAAAACAGGTTTAAAGAAAACGCCTATTTTTTTTGCACCAGAACAAGCCAGGAGGCCCAATCATAGTGATGAATTTCAGCACAGAACACCCAGGATTGAGAATATCATTTTTTTTTTTTATGTTCTCACCGGTAATAAAATCCGGAACCTTCCATGTGTGAGTCAAGGGTCTTCACCACTACACCACAGAGGCCGCCAATTGATGTTATTACATTTTTTTTATAATACAGTTATTATGTTTAATTCTAATGTTGACTATAATATGTGAGTATGTATGCCCAGTAATATGCATATCATAATTAAAACTACGTTCCATCCCAAGCATAAAAATATATAATACATAATGTATAAACTAAATAATATATGATCTAATAAATCGATATATTTTCCGATGTTCGTTTTGGTAAGTTCGCGAGAAAACGAAAGTTCAAGGTAACGGGAAAAGTGTTGGAAAGTGAAAATGTTTTTCGCACTCGGCGCCAAGTTTTAATAAGGCGCTAAAAGGACGAAATGATTCGTTTCTGCAGTAAGGCTCGTTTAATGGTGGTGAATATTAGCTCGATAAAACAAAGAACTTGAATGTTCAAAAGAAAAAAATAAATACACAATTATCTTGTATTATAGTATCTTATATTAACGGTCGAGCTTATCTTAAAGGGTGGAAAACAAAATATTGTCATTCTTATGAACTCGTATAAATCGTTACAGCATTACGAATAAACAAATTAATAAATTTCTTGCTCAGAAAAATATTTCCATGAGAAATAAAAAGTAAAATATTTTTAAAAATAAACAATAATAACATTTTGAAAGGCGCTTAAAATTGCCTTTGCATAGCGCCTTTTAGACGCTGTATAACTTTTACGCGATAAAAATATTAGTCGTATGTTCAAATCGGATGTGAATCCGCCGAGTTCACTATTCTAGCATTTTTTGTCGGTCTAAAGCTCCGGTGAAAAGTTTCGAGACTGCAGCTGTGGTTGAAGCGAAACCTTTTTTACAACGAAACAAGGTCAATGATCCGACCCAAGGGTGGGTCCCATCGGATCCTAAGCCAGAGCAGGCAATACTCACGGTGAGCTCGTAGCACAAAACCTGGCAATTTCGGACTCGGGTGCGCAAATAAACGGGACTTCTTCATCTACAACTTTCGTTTCCCAGTGACAGATGTGTGACCAATTTATTGTTATGGTTGTTACAGTTTGGGGATGGGGGACGGGGGACGGGGAACGGCGAATAGAGAATAATAACGTAAACCCAAGTTATGGGCAATATAATTTTATCGATGTATTGTCATAAATTTTCAAAAGATAGATCAAATTTTATATCTGAAGTTCTATAGCTGAGTGTTAGAATATTCAAACTTATTAAATTTCACGATTAATGGTTTTCTTGCATTCTATAATAATTCGTTTATATAACAACAATTTTTTTTCAAAGTTTGCTTTTGATTGAACTACCGCGATATTAGTATTGTGTTTTTTGTAACCATTTACATAATATTGGGACTGTTTTTTGTCATTTATTCGTATTTCATTACATTTAGTAGTAGTGAGTACTAAAATTACATAATGAAAAGGGTTTTCCTCATTCAGATTATTTAGACCAAGAGGTGTTTAAATTTCTAACTAACTAACTAACTAACCATCACGCCATTTCCCCAGAGGGGTAGGCAGAGAGGATAGAACGCCACACCACTCTGTCCTGGCACACTTCCTTTGCTTCCTTCACATTCATACATCTTCTCATGCACGCACGTCGATTATTCCGACTTTTCACATGACCACTTTCAAGAATTTGTTGTACTTGATCATGCCATGTCTTTCTCGGCCTTCCTCGACTTCTACAAGTTTAAATTTCGCATGAACGATTTTCGTTTTATAGTGTTAATTCAAATCCTATGACAAAATTATGGTACCAAATTATTACTTTCACTATAAGAAAATGGTAGACTCACGGAAATTCTTTGAAAATATCTAAATATTTACAAAAAATCTTACGAGTGTATAATTTTACATTTTCTGTTTAAATTTTTTCAAAACATTGAAAAATATCCCCTTGTAAGTTTTACCGATTACTAACAAAAATTGATTTGTTTTTGTCTTTCATTTTTACTATTTTCAGTAGTCATTATTATTATTATTATAGTTGGATAATTTATAAAGCGCCATTTTTGTGAAAATCACCTTAAGGGCGCTGTACAATTAATAAATATCCCAGTACGTCTTGCAGCTACAGAGCGCATGGACGGTTGGGATTCTATTTCCTCGTTTTCAATTAAGATCAATCAAAAATTACAGCACATAGGAGCTAGATTACAGGACGTCTTGCAGCTACAGAGCGCATAGACAGTTAGAAATTTAGCCCCCATTTACACATTTTAAAAATTGACAAATAAATTAAGTGTATGATGATATTAATTTTTTTTTTAATAATATGAATAATAATGGAGTAAGATTACAATACGTCTTGCAGCTACTTAGCGCATAGACGATTGGAATTCTAGACCCCATTTACAAATTTTAGGCATATTTTAATACAGACATACTTATTACAATGACAACTGAGGGTTTTTAGCGAGAACATATTTGAAAGTTGCGCGTTGATGTTATGGCATAATATTTATAATTTATTCGGAATATAAACAAAACGACGAACGTAAGTTTAACAAAGACTAATTCAATTTACTCACACCACAGACCATAGACACGATATGTATTTTAACGTAAGGTAAAGATGTTTAGTTTTCGAACATTTTTTTTTGAAATCATTTAAATAAAAAAGTAATTGAATTTCACTAGACGCTTAAAGTATTTTTTCACAAAATGCGTATTCGATAATCAAAACGTTTTTTTTTCATTGAACCAAAAAACTACTTCAGATTTTTTTATCGTTTTAATGACTTTCATAATATATTCTCAGTGTTTTAGACTTTTAAAACCAAGTAAGCGCACCTGCATACACCAGAATTTCAGGGCTTTTAAGTTTACAACTGGGTATCTATTTTACATGGGTAATACTATTACTTTTAAAGCAATGGGAATTAATTGATTTAATATTTTGGGGCTGTTTTCCAAAATACGCGAGATGGAAAATTCAATATTCTGTAGGTAAATTATATTGGTATACGGATTTTCACAATCATAGCTCTCACCCTAATGTATACATTTTAAGAGTGGACTAACACGTGTAATTTATTAATTAGTCTACCCCGTTTTTAATGAGATGGTTTGCTTGTTAGATATTTAAGTATATTTGATCGAAATTAATACAAACAACAAATACCTCGCATATTGTTATTATGAATAATATGTACTGAAAATAGATAAAATGAATATGATATTATACACATACAGTTTATAAGGGAATAACGGAACATATAGGGAGAATACATAATTGATTAATTTGTTTCTAAATTATGAAGAAAAATACATTATTTATTCATTTGTTTCTAAACGATGAAAAAATATACATTTTTAATTGCATTGTTTTTAAATGATATAGGAAAAAACATTTGATTTGTTTCTAAACGATGAAGAAAAAATACATAATGGATTAATTTGTTTCTAAACGATAAAGAAAAATACATTGCTCATTAATTTGTTTATTAATGATGAAGAGGAATACATTATTGGTTCATTTGTTTCTAAATGATGGAGAAGAAGAAAATAGTGACTAATTTGTTGTAATTTGTCCTCTTATTTTCTTCATTTTGAAAAAACAGATACAACTTTTAATAACACCCGTACCTAAGGTAAAAGTTTGAAATATAAACTCTGTATGCGAGAGGTAAACTACGGTTTATCCAAACACCCTAGTTTTACAGAGATACAAGGTAGTGATTTTTCATCCTTTAAACACATGCATTTTTCAATGAGAGGCTTTTAAGTAAATTTGTTTTCTAAATTATATTGATACACATTACAAAAATACATATATTAATTTTTTTTGGTAGAACTGTATGTTTCCTTACCGTCATTAACCTCTAATTCGGTGTGGGGTTACAATAAAAAAAAAAATCTTTGTTATTATCTTAGAAATTAGGGGCTAATGCTATTAACCGTGTAATATAGGAGAAAAAAAATAATTTCGACGTACTATAAGTAATAACTCCAATTTTATCATAATTGGAGTTACTGTAGTTTACCTCTCGCATACAGAATTTTCATGGCGGTTTTCGAGAAAGGCGTTCTAATTTAATACCGACCCCGATAATTCTACTTCAGTATTTCACAACAAATTAGTCAATAATGTAATTTAGTCAGCCTCGTGGTGTAATGGTCAGCGCATTTACCTACCATGCAAGAGTTCTCGGGTTCGACTCCCGACATGGTTGACATGAAATATTATTTAAAAGGGTGTTTTCCCACTAGTATATTTCACAGTCCCTAGACTGGTACCTGAAGCGTAAGACTGATCACCTTACCTTCACGTAACAAAAATGATCAAGATACGCTGCGATTGGTGTTACAATGCAGTATCCTATGCACCATTAGGTGCGGAAAGGGAATGACGATGATGAGTCAATAATGTATTTTCTTTATACTCCTTATTTGTTTTCTCTTGTATTCCCTCGATTCAACGCAAACAGAAGAATGAGTCGAAAATGCTCACTTTCGTTTACTTGACATTCCTTTTTGAAGCCTTTTCATCGAATAAAATAATACACGTAACGTAAAAGCAAATACAATATCTTGTAGAGCAGAAATTTTCCCTTCGAAACCTGTACCATTTTGTTTTACTTTTGGTGTTTATTTTTAAATTAGAATAAAAAGGACACAGCTTATGTTTACACCCAATAGATCGTAATTAATAAGTTTTATTTATTATAATACATATATAATAAATTTCAAAAAAATACTATAAATAGAATAATGAAAATTGGAAAAAAAAAAAAATCACCAGTCAGTTCAGATCCCAACTAAAATCTCGTTTCTTTTGTTTATCATACCCTTAACCTTAAATCAGGAAACATAATATGTCTGTTTAGCTCAGTTAGATAAGTATACATTGTAAAGCGCTCTTGAGGGGTTTTTTTTATCCGTTCTATAAATCAGCCAATTATTATTATTAATATTAAGATCAAATTTGTTTGATGATTATAAATATAAACATATTACAACAGAAACGGTGAACACTTGAAATCAGGAAATATGAATGATTGACAAAGTGTAGATCAAACATAGGCAAAATGGTGAATGTTACACAGTGTGTATAGTGGCCACTTAAATAGGTAATACGCCCTGTAAATGCGTAGACTTTTATATTTCCTTTCCTAAAATGATCTGCATTTCTGTAATGTGTTAATCTAAATACTTCCCCAGGGGGTGAACTCCTGTATTTGTGTACAAAAAATTTGGACAAAATTAAAATTTTCATGATTAAAATAAATTTTAAGGTAAACATTTGAAACGTCTCGATCATAGGAAAAATCAATCTCACAAAACAGAGTTAAATTTTATTGATTGGTAATACGGACACCTATTCGTGATGAATATAATAGTCGCGCGTGTGTCGGTGCACTATCTGTGCACGCACAGGCCGAGAACTGCGTACTTGCGTGTGTGCAGTGTGCGCGTATGTGTGCGTATCCACTGTATCCAGTGTCTAGAAGGCCCGCGTGTACCACCGTGTGGTGCCTACCCTAGCGCCTCTTACATAGTTTAGAAATTTTCGCATTCGTTCCCCTAACGGGTGCACGTGCAGCGCAGGGCGAGAGGCGGTCGCGGGAGGGGGTGGGGGTAAGGCGGGGGTGTTCACCCCTCCCCCCGCCCCGTGCCTCCGCCCCCCTCGCACGGAACTAGACCTAACGCACTGTATTGATTTTTTATTAGTGCATACGCGTGAAGACAAGCCGACAGTAATTTTGCCTCGTCTATTTAAAATGTAGATAAATACTAAGTAATTTTTAAATAAACTATTGAATAACTGAATGTTTTGGCGTTTGTACTTCGCAAAAATCGATTGATTGAAGAAATATGTGTGTGTGTGCACTTTTTTCAGATTTAAAAGATAAATAAATAAATACATGAAATAAAAATATTTTCAATACGTCCGAATATTTGTAGATATGGCTGGATTTCACTCCTGTGAGTGAAATCCATACTTGTCTGCAAACGTTTGGACATACTCAAAATATTGATGATCCAACTAACAGGTATAAAAAAAGTATTAAAGTTAAAATTGATTTTCAGGCATCGTCGAGTAAGTGAAATAATTGAGCCAGATCAATCTCGAAGTTAACAGATGGAAGAGTTACGGAAATACCCATGTTTAAACATAGGCAGAATAATGGTGTGTGTTACGGGGTGTGTAAAGTGGCCACTTAACCAGCCAACGATAGGCCACGTAAAAGCCTAGGCTTTTGTATACCATTCTTAAAGATGTTTTCCCGCTCTGTTGCTGTATATTGTATTTACATATTTTTAGAATCTTAAACAGTATAAAAAGAAAAATAATTTAAACCAGCCAATGACACGTAAGCGGAGCCGTGTAATCGTCTAGAATTGCATATCCCCTTGGATGTGCGTGTTTTTAAAAATAAAAACATAAATATTATTTATGAATTTTATTGAGAAATTATTCCCTCTGATTTTTCTCAAAAAACTACCTCTCGTTAGGGAATTCTACATGAACGTTTTATTTCAAGTCAATCTTTGTCCATGAGATAATATTACTTTCGGTGATAAATTAGTTTCGGGTGAACTAAAGCGAATAAGCTTTCCAAGAATACTAGTTATACCGACGTTGATTATTTTAGCGGCACGTGGTTGGTGCGAGAGGACGATCAGGACGCAATAATTCGACGTGATTTCATTAAATTACACAATTACACTTTATTCGAGAAATTAGTAAGAAAATAATGGTCACCACTAATCACACCAATAAAAACAAAGTGTTTGAAATGAATTTATCTCCGTAATTCCAATGAGGAAGTTCTGTGCTACGGGAAATTGGATGTGAAAAATGTTTTTTTACGCGCCTCAAAAATGAGAACATTACGTTTTCCAGTGAAGTTTTTTTAAATTGTATGTATATATAATTTTAAAAAAATAAAATAAAAACGAACTATTTAGAATGATGTCACTAGTTCTTCCAAATCGAACGATAATAGAGTGTTGTGATAGATTTCGGGTTTACGGTAAGCCAATTCACCAATCAGCAGAACTCACCGAAGAGAACTTATGACCACACACGCGGAGTAATTTCAAAATTACCAAACTTTAAAAATTATGGCGCTTATAATGTGCTATATTTATTTTTTTAATTTTTGGCATAGTTTGAAAATCAATTTGAAAATCGCTGAATTTCCTCATCAACAGTAAAAATTATCCCTGCATTAAAAAATCGGATCTCATTGCTACATTGCATTTTGAAAATAAATATATTCTACCTTATTTATTTATTTTATCGATCTGTATTTTACGTCGTTATTTGCGCTGTTAAATATGTTATTATTATTGTTGTTATGAATAATTTATAAAGCGCCATTTTTGTAAAACTCACCTCATGAGCGCTGTGCAATAAGTCTTGCAGCCACAGAGCGCATGGGCGGTATGAAATCTAACATTAGATTTACTCATTCACATCAAGATGAAATTTTTCCTAGATTTTCTTTTTTACCAATCTAGAATTTTACACTTTCAACAAAAAATATTTTTTAGTCTTTATTAGTTCTAATCATATTTGAAAATTTATTATAGACTGTGGATACCATCATGCTGATATTTAAATTTAAAATACATTACTCGATTTGAACATTAATTTCTGTGTAAATATGTACATACGTACGAATCAAGGCGTCCAATTAAGGGTGGATATGCCAGAGCGGGTCTACGACTAGTCACTAGTCATCTAGGCCCGCGGAAGCCTTTCCATCCGGTGGAGGTAAGACTCCGAACTTGGAACACGTGGTACTCGCGTGAGAGCACCGAGCAGCTGTTACGATCAAAGAGAGGAAGCTACATACTTCGGACCTGTTATAGCTCTCCAACGAATACATAAAAATAGGTAGTAATATAATAATATCTATCAAGTTTTTCCTCAAAGCTATGTCGAGTTATTACGCCCGAAGTTCAAAAAATGATTATGTAATAATATTAAAGCTGGCTATTAAAATATTATTCAGAACGACTAGTTATCCAGCTGATTATACAAGAGTTGTCATTTAAAAAATAAGATAAATCACCATCATAACCTCTCACTGCAATGGTACAACAATCGCAGCGTATCTTGATCATTTTTGTTACATAAAAGTAAGATGATCAGTCTTACGCTTCAGGTACCAGTCTAAAGACAATGTAATATTCAAAGATAAATACAACTACATACATATATTATTTGTTCGTATGAAATAGAATGAATACAATTTCATAAAATAGAGTATAATGTAGAGGAAACGACGTAAAGACAGAGAGATATGGCGTTCTGTCCTCTCTGTCTACCCTTACGGAGAAACAGCGTGATGATTTCTTTCATTGATTTGATTCGGAATATAATTATGTAGGTATCCAAGGCAGATTTTAAATATATGTCGTCAAAAACACAATTAATTAAATACCCGCCAATGTGTAATTTATTGAATTATTTAAGGCCTTATTTATTTCTATGTTCATTTTACCGCCCGTAGGTCAACGCGTTTGCCTGCCATACGAGAGGTCTCGGGTTCGATTCCCGACAAGGTTGACATGAAATATTTATTTGAATATATATAATGAAAAAGAAATCAATATTTAATTAAAACTCGTGGTACAAGTAGGTAGGCACTAGAGCATTACAGGGCAATATTTATCTTGATCTTAATGAAATCGTAAAGCAATTAACACATTTTTTCGTTTTTTCTGATAAATCTTAAGGGAATTTAATTTTTAGTTAATAACAATGGACTTTACGTAAATATAAGATACTTTCGCGTTTAAAATGTCGTAGGTAAACTAATGAATGAAATGGAATATTTTTACTGAAAACGTAATTGTTTTCATTTGAACCGTCAACAGGAAATTGTGATTTTTAGTTCGTTCAGAATAACGGCAATTTTCCGATAAGTGAAACAGTTCCACCCTTCGGCCAGCGGACCCTCTTAGTCCGCTCCACATCACACGACCTTCAGGAAGCCGAAACCCTCCACAATACCGATAAGCTTACTCTATATCGAGATGTAATATCCACTTACGTAGGTAGAGACACTAACTATAATACTGAAGGAGCCTACCCATGAGTAAACCTACGTTGGCAGATTAGTCACCTCAGATACCTGCGGTTTTTGACGCGTTAAGCTTTCAATTATTCCGAGTCTCGTTGGCGAAATTGAATTTTGCATTTCGCGAGGCAGAATTCAGTTAGGAATTTATCTTCAAATAAGCGCCAGGAATTTCCAGAAAGTAGTTCGGTCTCATTACTCGATATTTACAACGGGTATTGAGGCGGAGGATAAATAATATAAAACATTAATAAGATCGCAAGCTGAGCAATAGTTAATTCGATCCAAAATTTATTTAAAAATAAAGATTAAAAAGGTACGAATAAAAAAAATGTATAAACCTCCCCCAAACGTTATAAAATGAAGTGTTAAAATACTGAGTTGACATTACTATTTATAAATAAAAAAAAATGATTTAATTTCTAATTTATTCTTAAACGTATAAGTATTTCAATGCAAAATAATTTAAATACCCACGTAATATGTGTTTTTTTTACGTTGTACTATGGTACATCTTTAATTATGGTTTGCTGAAATATACCTATAGTTAGAGTACCTATGTTTATGTTCGACATCATTAAACTCTTTAACTTTGAAAATCTTGATTGAACTTTTATATATTTTATTATGTACTATTTGATATATAAAGGACGTCTCTTGGTCTTCCTAAACAAATCAATAAATGCTTTAAGCGTAGATTGTACAATTTTGACGATTAATAATTAAGTAAAAATAATTTAAACAAAAAAAAAATTTTTTAGTACACTTTGTAACTTCTTGCATTCAAGACAAACATTTTAAATGATTTTAAAGTTTTACTGTGTGAAATTCTTTTTTATAGTTTATTTATTTCATAATTAACTAACTTAATTTAAATATGAATTTTATCCACTTTAATCAAATTTATTAAAATAATGTTTCAGTTTTCATTAAATTGAAAATATATTGTCAAAAGCATTTTTTATTTTTTTGGTGCTTTTCGCAGGAATAAAATTTGCTTTATACGTTTAGGACAAAAAGATTTCGATTTTTGAAAATTTAAATTTGTTGGAGAGAAGCTAAAGAGACGCGACGCGTCGTGGCGTATTTGTCGACGCCGCCGTTGCGACGCACGTAATGTATGGAGGTGTAATGAAGCGTAAAAAAATTCCTACCTTCTTTTCTGTGAGCTTTTCGCAGCGTCGTTGTTTGCAGATCTGGTGAGACTTGTCATTCCTGCAGGGCGCACAGTCGCCGCAGTTGTCCTTCCTCTGACACCCGATACATTCACCGCAGCGCTTCCGCTTCTTTTTCGTCTGGAGACAGAAACAAACACTCGAAACTGACGGTTGGTAATATGGGTAAATAAATAAATAAATAAATAATAAACAATAAATCTCCCGGTGTCATAAAGCGAGCGATGGTGATATAAAACCGAAAATGCACGACCAAATTGTTATGAAAAAATGGCCAGTTGTTCGACACAGAAATAATAATTAAAAATAGTAATAATATCAACAACTTTCTAAAACAAGACAAGAACAAACAAGACTAATGAACCAGGGACTGAAATTATACAATAAACTACCAGACAAAACTAAACAAAAGACTCAGACAAACTTTTCAAAAGATGTAAAAAATATTATTTTGAACAACAGAGTATAGATGAAAAATGTATATATTATTTTATGTAAAATGAATGTAATAATCTGTAAGGGTTTATAAATAAAATTTCAATTAAAAAAAAATAAAAAAACATTTTCGTTTTAAAAAAGCAAATAAGTGAAAGTATTACATTTTATTCTATTTTTGACAATTAAATCACGGATCCAAGTAAAGTAAATATTTTTTTTCTAAGATCATCATAAAATTAATTTTAAGAATGTACATGTAATGAGTTGTTCAGTGTCTTTATTAAATGCCTATTAATCTATTTTTATATTGATTATTGATTTACATATAAGCATAGAAGTATTTGAAAACTGTGGGTTTTACAATTTATTATAAGAAATTTAATTTCTGTTAAATAATTTTCAAATTAAAAAATACTTCAACAATATTTTGAGTGTGTTCAAAGGTTTTTAGACAAGTTTGGATTTTAATCCCTAGAGAGTTATTAATATACCACAATGTGGAAAGTGGGCACCTTAACCAGCCACCACAAGTATCAATCAATATCTATCGTATTCCCTTCTCAAAATGATAATCAGTTAATTTAGAAAAAAAATACTTATGCCATAAAATGTTTTTTTTTAAATCCCAAATTTACCAAAATGACTGTAAATTATTACTTTTACGTTTTACAAGAAAAAATTATTTCAACAATTAATTGAAAATGTTTTCAATAAATGTATGGGCACAAAAAATATTTTTTTCTCATTAATTCCATTTTTAATAAAAAAAATATAATTAAATGAACACATTGTCATTATCTATCAATGTGATGTTTAAATGAAATAAATCAGGAAATCTCTTTTACCTTTCCACTGTAAGATTTCATAGTTGCATTTCTTAGAAACATAACTAATATGAAAGTTTTAGCTTTTTTTTGGTACGTCTAAGAACAAATACATTATTTTATTATAAAATAAATGAACTTATTTTGGCTTGTAATAATAATTTATTCGCAGTGACATTTTGCGTAACTTTAGTTTTGTAATCTTTCATGACAATAGTGTTGTGTTGTGCAGATTGCATACTCACTTTGTAAAGGTGCCATGTTTTTTTTTACTGTGCGTAATAATTTACACTCTTCCACGTTGTTTGATCAAACGTTTTTAATATTATAATAAGAGAAATATTTTTTAAAGTTAAGGTCGACATTTAAACTACTGCAAATACAATTAATATAGAATTAAGATTTTCTTTCATAAACATATTTTCAATATTGCAATTTTGCAGTCAGTAAGTATATAGGAGTATCCATATCCACAGTAATGTAGTATTTTATAGTAAATATAATTAGTAAATAATGTATTATGTTGGTACTCATATAATAAAGCAAAAATAAGTACATCAATTTTATTTTTCAATGGTCGTAATCACGAGTACATGCGCAAAATATGAATTTACATGTGTAAATTTCTAGAAGATATGAGATTGCCTCGGTATTAAATTTTTAGTACTTAATAGTATGACAGATATATTTTCATTTCAATGTTTATAACAATTCTAATAAACGCAAACCGCAACGAGATGAATAACAACAGAAAAGATGAGTGCGGATACATCCGTAATGAAACTGATTGATTTGATGGGAGTTGATCAATGAATTGCTCGTGGACCACATGACTCAAGCACGTTGTTTATGTACGTTTGTATGTGTTATACGTAATTCAATGTAGGCAAGTAAGTGCACCAACACCGAGTACGCTAGGACTCTAACCGTAATATTAAGCTTCGCAATATGGCTATTGTCCTCCGATACTAGGTTCGGTACCTTATCAGCTAAAACATAATAGCGAAGGGTAATCACCTGCTTATCACTGGAGATGTCGTCCATGTCGGACAGGCTGGCGTGTGCGGAGGGGCCCGAAGGCAGGGGCGCTCCTCCCGCGCGCCTGCCCGCGCCGCCCGTGCTGGACACGGCGGCCACCTGCCCGCTCTCCGTGCCCACTTCCATCCCCGACCCGTCCGACTCGCCGTTGGACTCGAGACTATTGGCCCGCATTTTTCTTCTTTCTTTCTTCCGGAAGTCACTTCTCGTCGGCGACGCGCCATTCTGGAATACGTCGTTCTTGGATTTATCGTAGGAGTTATCCATGAGCGTTATCGGGTTCTGGAAGTCCGACGGGTGTAATCCGTTGGGGATGAATTTGGTGTCGTGGGTGATGGGGATGGTGGTGTTTCCGATCTTCATTTCGAAGGGGGGCGGTTCGTTCTTCAGAACGTGCACTACCGTCTGGTTTGGGATGTTCTGAATGAGCGTCCCGTTCTGGTGCAGGAGACCGTTCTGCGGCTGGAAATTGAGTGTCAGGTTGGGCTGGTACAGCAGATGGCGCTCGTCCAGGTACTGAGGCGCCAGCGGCAGCGCGTAGGCGCGCGGGTTGACGGCCGCCAGCGTGTGGAAGGCGGCCGGGGCCAGCGGCGTGAGCGTGGCGGGCGAGGGCGCGGGCCCGGGGGAGCTCACGCCCACGGCCGCGGGGGCCAGGCTGTCGGGCACGGGCTCGGAGAAGGCGTGGAACTGGCTCTGGAAGGAGGGCAGCTTGGAGTCGGCGAAGCCGCCGCGCAGGGCCGCGTCCTTGCCGGCCGCCGCGCCCGCCGGCTCCCACGGCCGGTACTGCGGCTGGCCGGCGCGCTCGCCGTAGTAGTCCCACGAGATGTCCTGCAGGCGCGCGTCCTGCGTGCGAGGCTCCCCGTCCTCGGGGAAGGGCTGGTAGGGGGCGCCGCCCGCGTGCTCCCCTCCCGGGAAGCCGCCCCCGCCCGGGGCCTCGCTCATCCCGCCCACTACCCACAGCACGCCATTCCCTAGGCGGACTGCCAATGTATCGATGGGGGTCCCACTCGGCGGTGCTATTTGCCGCGCCGCGAGCCTTCTGACGGGATCACGGGGACCATGGCACGATGAGCGCGAACTTTAGACGGATGCGGAAGCTCTGATGAGTACACTTATTATATTTTCGGTCATTCCGACAAAATCCACGTAAGAAAATATATTTTTATTCGCGACAAATAGTCAATAACTCTGTAAAGTATATAACGACTAAACTTATTTGTACTCGTAGAGTAAAAAGCACTGGCACTTCTCGTCCCTCGAATCCACTTCCTAACACTTAGATTGATGTATCGTAATACTGTATACTAGAACTTGTATGTAAACTATTATTATAATTTCTTTGGCTTTGAAAAATAGAGTATATTATTTTTTGAGCTTAATTAAATTCTTCAATATTTAAGGCAATAAAAGTTAGTTACAAATTTTTATATTTCGTCTTATTTTTTTTTACAAAAATAGTTTTGGTTTTTATAGAGTAAAGCGTGAATTTCTATTTCTCTAAATGATTAATTCCAAAGGCTACTTTATTTTGTACTTTAACAGGTTTACGAATGTATTCATCGATAGTTTAATTATATTCTTAATTATGGCGTTCGTTCTTTGGTGAATGCGATATATTACGGTTTATATAAGTTACATTTTACTTACGGAGAAATATCATTATAGTTATTTATTATTCATAAGGAAATTTGCACTTTGGATTCCTCGAAATATGATGGCGTTCCGCATGAAGAGAGCGTTCGCCGTTTCGTTCTGTTGACGCTCTCACACTGCTCTGTACTGCTATGGTTAGCCTGTTAGACTGTTAGAGATACCGCGGCTTCTTCTTCTTCTTAACCTCTCGGGCACCTTTATCCTGCAGACAAATTTACACAAATATTAACTTCACTAAAAATTATTTTTCTATATCGATGGACAGAAAGTGGCCAACATACCTACAGTGAGATATCGAATATTTAAATAACTCTTTTATATATAACTCGAGAAATATTTAGCAAGTTTAAAATATATTTTAAGCATTTTTTAAATATTGAATATTCAGTCGAGAAACAAATTGTTTTGGCATCTTGAAATAATAAAACATGAGGTCAAAGCGCGTTATTAAGATTCCATATATTTGTATATGAAGTTTAGGTAAGAAAAAAAATAGTTCTGATAAAATATAGCGACCCAGTGAAAGCGTCGTGGCGCGGGCGGCGGAAAGCGAAAGCGTCGCGGCGCACTGACCTACGGATCCGTTATTGCGAGGCTTTAAGCTCTCTCTCTACACTGTGGGTGAATGTACCGAAATCGGACCTCGTATACGAAAACTGCGAAGAATGTTCTGTTGAAAAAATATAGTAATTTTACCTTTTTTTTTTTCGTCAACAACGGTCAAATACAAATAAAGAAAAATCGAGTGCGGTATCTACTGATATTAAGACATATGAATTATTATGGACTTTAGAATAGTAAATTTACATTTAAAATATTAATAGAAAAACAACATGAAAATACTGCTTTTACCTATATCAAAGTGAGTATGTACCTAACAGTACGTTTATTTTATATATTTTTGTTTTGATGTTTTTTAAATATGATGGAATATATTATAAGTACTATTATTTTGTAAATAAATTTTGTAATTCTAAATCTTTGTGAACAATAAAAGATTTAACCTTTGAGGAATATGATTAAGATTGATAAATCTAAACAAATATAAATAATATAAATAATATAGATATATATAAATACCTTGTTTTTAAAACTGTCTGAATATTTGTTAATTATGTTTGTTTTTTAAGTGAGTCTTCTTTGTTTATTCTCAAATGTAATAAAAAAAAACTAAATTGTTAAGTGTCCTCGGCACGGGAAACCCCAGTGAGGTCACATTATTTTTATTATTAATTTATAGTTTGTAAGCGAAAAATATGAATAAATAAATAAATACGTAGAAAGATCTTTTGAGAAGGAATTATACAGCCTAGCAATTTATTGGATTAAAAAATTGACACTACTAATTATTATTATTATTTTATATAATTTTTAATATAATTTTACGATTTTTTTGTTTGTTTCGAGTTTAAAAAACATTAAAATATGTGTATTGGCAGAAGACAGTATATTTCAAACATTTTACATGTGTCTGCTTTTGAGATTTTAAAAAGTTGAAATAAAAGTTCATAACTCCTAATTTTAAATTTAAATGGTAATGTTATATTAATGTTATATAATTAATAAAAATATTTATTAAATCTGCCATAAAGTTATGTAGTAGTATTTTTAAATATCAAAGTGCCATTATGAATAATCCATAAAAATAATAATCAAATACGAATAAGGGGGTTGAGATATCAAAAACTGGTGTTTGTACCCTTTGCCTATCGCCACGGGGGAGAAACAGCATACAACCGTTACACTTTGTATGAGTCACGAATTATATATACAAATAATACATTTCTAACGCGAAGGCTTTAACTACTACATACAAACATACTAGCAATATAATATTCATTTGACGCATGGAAATTTTGGAAAGTTTTTTGACGCGAATCGCAGGGAAGTTTTTCTTACAAATCATATTTTTTTATCATCATTCCCTTTCCGCATCTTATTGCGCATAGGGCACTGCATTGGTACACGAATCGCAGCGAATCTTGGCTACTTTTTTTCACATGAAAGATGATCGGTCTTACGCTTCAAGTGCCAGTCCAGGAATGGCAGGGCATGTGAAAGCTTTTATAGGGAAATATCACATACTACGAATAACGATAAAAATATATTAAATGGAATTAGAATATTTAATTGTATTTTCAAAATCAATATGTATATTGTGTCGTGTTCATACATAAATGTAAAAAAGAAATAGAATAAAAATACGTTGCTAGAAAAACGTGACGTGTTTGGCCTTGCCTGTTGTGACGTCAAGATTTGTGATAATTTTCTAAAAAAATTTTAGTGGCTAAGAACAAATAAACATAAATCGTGTCGTATTAGGGGCGTGGCCAATGGAATAAAGGTTTTTGCGGGAATTCAAAATTACAAATTTAAAAAATATATATATTCCACTAATAATTTTTTTGGACAGTATTTCATATACCTTCATTACTTCAAAAATCTAAAAAAAAGTTATATTTCCCTATTATTGTTTGCATCGAAAATTATTATGTAAAAATCGAAAAACAAACTTCTGCTTTTTTCTTTAGTGCCTAACTTACGTGTAAAAATAATATTTATTTGGTCAACTTAAACTATTTTATTTTTTATTAAAAAAAAGGAAATATTTGCGTTCTTATTATTTACCCAAATATTTCGATTGTTGGGGCCATTTTTAACGAGATATAAATAACTCACTATTAGAAAATGGGAATAAAGTTGGGGTAGAGTGGGGCTCGATATTACGTACAACGACTCTTTTTATAATAATGAGAATTTAAATAAAATAAAATGTTTTAACTAACGAAATTTAGTTAGGCCTATTCACTGCGCTCAAATATAATTTATAAGATTAACAAAAGGGTCTCTGAGATGGTTTGGGCATGTAGAACAAATGGACGACGAAATAATTGTAAAACAAGTATATGTGGCGAAAATGAACGGTAACGTGAGACGAGGATGATCATGACAGACGTGGCATGATCAGATAAACCAAAATCTTAAGTCTGGTCATGTCAAAAGCAGACAGAACCGAAGGGCATGTATGACAAGATGTATGAATGTGGAAGAAGCTAGGAATACATCCCATGATAGACGTGTGTGGCGGTCCATTCTCTCTGCCTACCCTTACGGGGAAATGGCGTGATGGTAGTATTAGTAGTAGAATTGAATATAAATTTTAACTTCCCAATAGAATATGGGCCCTGAGCACATACGGCCCGTTGTATTGCTGTAAACTGTAGCTAACTTCGCGGTTGATAATCATAGAATTGTTTTTGTCCGTATGGGCGACTCTATCAGCCAGGGGCGTATTATTACTCTAAGATCTGACAACTAACAAACAGCTATAAAATCTGCAAGTACAAACCTTGACCAACTCTAATCTGTTTTTGGTCGGTTGGAAGATACTGCTCAAAGCAATAAAAGCCATTGTACAAGAGTAAATAATTAATCATTAGAGTGGAGCTTTTGGTTAAATCGGCTTTTTAATTCGCCCTTATTCATCTGTGTTTCTATTTCACTCCAAAAAAATTCTTAACCATTCTGGTGTCATTCTTTTGATCCGCTTGAAAACTAAATGTATTTAAGGCTTTATGACGTTTGAACTAATTCTGTACCGGATTTTGATATCTATCGGTTTAAAAGTTTAATACGCATTTTCCAGCTGTTTTTAATCAACGGATTTCAAAAACAAATTTAATGTGACATTTTTTAAATTGGCAACACTGCATTACCTACTACAACCTCCTTCCTTGTGTGTTTCTTCATGTGGAAAACACGAGAGTGCCATAAAAACATGCGAAATTAGTTCACACAGACACAAGGAAAAATTTGGCGTAATTAATTTAACCCACCTACATATGTAGATATTGTATACTCGTACCTATAAATTTGGATACACATTTGCAAACTTGTTACTGATTTACAGACGAAACTTCTTCTCATTAGGTGATATTTATTGTTTTGATTATGTCATTTAATTAATGCTTCAGACATGATATATTTGTTTGTTACATTGGAAAGACTAAAAAGTTCTGCTCTTTTTTTTATCCGCGTTTAAACAGTAACAGGGACATTATGGTGTTTGCATTTTCTTCTGTGTGTTATTTCGTAAGTATTTATTTTAAATTTACTGCTCAACTACTAGTATTAATGAGTATGTACAAATAGTATTTTAAAAAGCTTTATGTATTTACATAAGTAAAATAAAAAAATGCATCATAAATTTCGTTGTATAAAAGTCAAAACAACTGCAAAACATGTTTTTTTTATATAATATTACTTACAAATCAAAGAAATGTTGTACTTGATTAAATATAAAATACGGGTTTTGTAAACATAATATCTTTCATCCTTTTGAGTATTTCCTAGATTTGTAAAAAAACCGTGTTCCGCTATAAAGTTGGATAAAATGTGCAAGAGTGTCGGTACGTATGTACACAGGTACAGTAGTAGCGTATGGCATGTAGTGTACGTGCACAGCCCCCGGTGTGTGGCTACGCCACCAGAGTGTAGGTAGTACTCCCTGCCGCCACACCGGAAGAGAGCGGGCCGGCGGGAAACCCTAAACTACTCGTAAAACAACTTCACTCCGAACATGTTTTCCTATATTTCTCTTCTGACAGATGCTACGCACTATAAAAAACGTTATAACAATGTGTGCGGTGCTTTTTAAAGGTGAAAATGACAACTTCGAAGCACGATTAACAACATAAACAAGCGTAATAACAGAAAACAACAAAGTGGCGCAATTTCGCCAAACTCGAAACAATTCTGCGCAATATGAAAAGTCTCACCTCGTAATGTGTAAAGCCGATCCTTCAGTTCCTTCGTCCTTAGTCCGCGGGACTGTGTGCATACACGAACTCGCAAGCACACGCACACGCGCACGTTTGAGGAGATGGTGGCGCGATCCCACTCGTCGCGCGTTCGGGGGGTGACTGCCGGACTCCGAGTGCCAGAGCGCGGGCTGGGGGCTGCGGAACTGTGGACGGCGGCGGCAGGCGGCAGTTGGCGCGCACAGCTGCCGGCGGGCCCCACGCTCCCCGCCCAATCGGCGCGCGCCAGAACGGGACGGACAAACTGTTTACAAATAATACAGCTTGCACTCCTTGCACTGTCATTTGTGCGTGCTACTTACTATAGTCCTTTGTACGCATGCTCGTCTCTCTTCTTTCAACCGCTATGGAAGTGCGTGGCGCGATGTTCCATATTTGAATGACGCTTGATATCCGAGGAACGGATTTTGCGACACTGGATTATTAATAGAGCGCCGTTTTAGTCACTTTCTCACTATTTTTATCCTATTTTCCTAAATACGCTGACTGCGCTATTACCTGACTACGCTACTGATTCAAAACCCAGGCTGGATAATAACTCCATAGACTGGAATACGCCGAAAGTTCAAAACCGACATTTGAATCGATGCACATACGATATACGATGTATTTATAATATCACAAAATAACGTCATAACGCCTGTAACGTAATAGGTATAGTGTGCATGCGCAACATCAAAATGTTTATTTTTAAAAGAAGAGAGACACAGAATTTGCGTTTTTATGATTGAACAAAATACCACGAATTTTCAGCCATTTTCTGTTTATCATTAAATAACCGTGCTAGAAAATAAGAAACAAATTGTAAAATATTAAAGTGTTGTAATATACTTGTGTATGTATAATTTTATATACACTAAAACCTCGTTTCACCCGGTTTCGAAATAACATGTCGAAAAATTAGATTCAATTTTTGTTCAACATTTATTTTACAATATTTTGAGTTTGTCCAAATATTTATAGACAAGAACCGGATTCAACCCCCTTGGAAGTTAAAACTTGTTAAAACATTAATATATTTTAACAGTGATGAAAAAATATTTCATAGAAGTCTAGGCAATTATATGGGCTTCGATCACCTGTCAATATTTGTGAAGTTAAAGTACAGATGTTCATACATATGCAGAATGGTGAATGTTACACTGTATGTAGAGTGGCCACTTAAACCAGCCGATGACAGGTCATAGGCCCTGTAAATGCCTAGACTTACATATTTCCCTGCCTTAGATATTCTTCATCTCTGTTGTGATAAATGAAATCATTTTTTTTTTAAATTTCTTATAATTCCTAATAGATTTTAATTTTTGGTCGACCTCGTGGTGTAATGGTCAAAGCGTTTGCCTACCATGCAAGAGGTCTCGGGTTCGATTCCCGAAATGGTTGATATGACATATTTATTCAAATGGGTGTTTTCACACTGGAATATTTCATAGTCCCTGGACTGGTACCTGAAGCGTAAGACTGATCATCTTACCTTCATGTTACAAAAATGATCCAGATATGCTTCAACTGGTGTACCAATGCAATGCACCATTAGGTGCGGAAAGGGAATAATGATGAATAGATTTTTATACAAGAAAACTTATTCAGCCTTGTTCTTTGTTTTGAAGACTTTTTTTTACACGCCAGTAGCTCAATCATAAATAACTATCGACGGGCTTAAAAACAGGCTAAGCATTTGAGCGGTAAATAAATATAGTACACTGGCGAATAATCGGCGTTTACTTTAAAAAATAATACAATATATTGCATTTGCAAAATAGTAAGGAGTAT